>NC_060122.1:263873177-264176207 GCF_021461395.2 Schistocerca americana | reverse complement strand
CTCCTACTCGTTTCATCATTTTACCCATGTTCATCCTCATCGCATGCCCCCCAAATCCTACCTTTTTCAGTCTGATTTCTGCTTTATTATCCTTATGCTTCGGTACATATATTCCCTAGGTCTTCGCATCCATCCCTCACCAACTCTTTTACGCCACAGTACTTTCCTCAAAATTTTTCTCGCTTCTTTTTGTAGTAGTTCTGCACCATATCCTCGTACTGTCTCAGGTGCACATAGTGCCGTGTTCTTCTCAGTTGCGTTGTAGTGTACGATGGTTGCGTTTGTACATTCTTTTATATTGTATACTAGCTGACAACCCCGGCATTGCCTGGGTATTCATGTTGCAATTTCCTACTGGAAATTTAAACAAAAAATGAATTGTGTCCGAAGTACGCTAAATGCAACTGCTCCGCGTGTCTACAACGCGATTTTATATACGTCTCTATGGCAACGCCTCTTCATATATCTATAGACGACTATTGTTTTCGTCTAAAGCCGTTTGTGCATCGCAATTGAAAGCTGTAGAAAGCATTGCCGGATGTCATGGGTCTCCGTAAGTTGACTCGGGTGAAGTTGTGTCTTTGCAGCCGGCCAGGGTGGCCGAGCGGTTCTAGGCACTACAGTCTGGAACCACGCGACCGCTACGGTCGCAGGTTCGAATCCTGCCTCGGAAATGGGTGTGTGTGATGTCCTTAGGTCAGTTAGGTTCAAGTAGTTCTAAGTTCTAGGGGACTGATGACCTCAGAAGTTAAGTCCCATAGTGCTCAGGGCCATGTGAACCACTTTTTTGTGTCTTTGTACTAAGGAATGAATGTATTAAAACTTATACATGATGTATTTTTTCACGTATCTCAGTATTTATGAGATCACATTTCTCGCACTATGTGTAGTACAGTGATACATTTGTGGAGGTACATTCAGTGGCATATGTGGATACTGTCCGCCAAGTCTGTTGCAAATGGAATTAGTAGTAAAAGAATTAATAAATGTATACGTCGTACATAATGCTCCAGGTTTTCACGCTTCTCAATGTTTATGACGTTACATCTCCTGATTTATAGTCATAGGACGATATAATTTTGTAGCTACATTCAGCGGCGTATGTGGATATTGTCTGAAAAACCTATTGAGAATAGAATTAGTAGCAAATAAGTAATAAATTGTAAAGTTGTGGACAATGTGCAATTGTTCACGATTGTCAGTATTTATGACGTCGTATCTCCTGAACTATCTTCGGTTCTATGATATAATTTTGTAGGTGCATTTAGCGGAATATGTGGATACTGACTGCGAAATTTATTGCGAGTAGAGTTAGTAACACAAAAGTAATAAATTTAGACAACATGCATGATGCGGCAATTTTTCATGTACCGGTATCTAATAGTTTGTAACTTCATGTCTCCTGAACAGTGATAGGTAAGTAGTTCTTACTCCAACAGCGATTGTTTTCTGATACAAAGGGTTGTTTGTACCAAATTTAGTTAAAATCGGTCCAGTGGTTTAGGAGGGGCTGTGGAATAGAAACACACACACATACATGCATCCATTTCTATAGCATGCATGGATGAATCTCTAGTACTACATAAGGCTGCTCTTGTATTTTTCATCCTTACAGTTATTCTGATATTACTCATGTTTCTTCCTTTTATGTGCATGGGGTAATGAGTATAAGTGCAGATATTTCTATTGTTGACTGAGGATTGGGTGCTGAACATTACGACATTTGCAGACTAATTTGGATTGGATTGTTTAGGGGAAGAGACCACAGAGCGAGGTCATCGTTCTCATCGGATAAGGGAAGGACGGGGAAGGAAGCTGGCCGTGCCCTTTCAAAGAAACCATCCCGGCATTTGCCTGGAGTGATTTAGGGAAATCACGGAAAACCTAAATCAGGATGGCTGGACGCGGGATTGAACCGTCGTCCTCCCGAATGCGAGTGCGGTGTGCTAGCGACTGCGCCACCTCGCTCGGTTTTGCAGACTAATAATTATAGCTATTAGAAGTCATGTATTTTTAGGTTAGTTAGTACCCCCAAGTATGTGTGGCAAGAGCAAGCCATTTAAGCTTATTTTCCACTGAGCAGGAGATCAGATGTTGAAGTGTTGATACATAGATGCAAAACGGTTAGTCTTACTGATAGGCGTAGGTCACTTAGTGGTGCACTTAAAACCATGCAGAAAACATCAGGTTCTAAAGTTTGTGACACATTTGCGGGAAGATTGTTCGGCGCAGAGAAAAACGAACCAACACACTGATATGAGGATTGCACCCTATATTCTCCATTGTATTAAATTTGTCTACCTTCTAGTGGTTTAAAATCCCCGGAGGTGTTAATTGTCTTTGACTTGTTGTGGGTAATTCTCAGTCTCATCACTTCGCCTATCTTGCTTAGGCTGTCTAGTTGCTTGTTTTCATATTCTTCTGTGCCATTCACTATGTCGTCCGCCATGCTTAGACCGTCCGCTAGGGCTCTATTGTCGTTTTGTCCCTTTCAACATCATCCAACATCATTAAATTTTTTGTACACATTGAACATATATTCTGTGATGGTGTTTTGATGTCCTGTCAACACTAATTACTTCTTTGTCTACTGATTAATTGATCGGTGAGTGGATTGTCTCTAAAGAAAATTTAAGAGTTCAGTTTTCACTCGAATTATTAAACAGATAACCATCTTAGACATACTTCAGATCGATGTTCACTGCAGTGATTCTCAGCTGTTGTGTATTGGACTGTATCTTTGTGTTTCATCTTTTATCAACGTTTCCAACTTTCTGGATACTTTCACAGAGAGCACATACGCTACACATTATCTCACAATAAATGAGAGATATTGCTGCACTTCTTATCTCATAACAATACCTTTGCCTAGAGTGTCAACGTCAACTTACATCTTCCCTATGCGGACAGGACTGTATATAAAAACAAAACTGGGATTGTTTTTCTGCTGAGTTGACAAGATGCTCATACAAGTTATAATGGCACTCTTTACTAACTTCAAATTCTTCTTCCTCCTCATGCTGCATCATTCCGCTACTGAATATAGGCCTCCTCCACATGTGCCTCGCTTGTGGTGTCGTGGTATCTAATGAAGAAGTCTAGGATTCCGCCTTTTGTAGTCTTATAAAGCTATAAAGCTTCAGTCTTGCAGTTCCCTCTAGGACGTCTACAATCTTTGTTCTCGTCCATCTTCTGGTAGAATCCTATTCCTGAGGCTGGCTCCTCGCATCTGTCGCCCATGGTCTGTTGTACACGCTATAGTTGACGAGCATTTGTCTTAGCCTGAGTCACAATTTCCAGAAATAGGTTGTAACTGGCAGTATGCTTATATTAGCCTATAGATCCTACCTTTCAGCTTATTTAGGACATCCCAGTTGGTCAGAATGAATCTTAGTTTCCCGAACGCTGCCCAGCATTGTCCTGTTCTGCAAGGAATTTCTGCATTTTGGTGGTTTTCTCTGGTTTAATTTTGTGGCCAAGAATTCTGTAGACTGGTTTCCGACTGTAAGCTGTTAGTTGTCTGTGTTTAGTATTTTTGTTTTAGTAATTTCCAAGCCAATCTTTGCAGAGACAAGTGTTAGTTCTTGGATTACACTCTTCTATTTTCCCAAATTTTTGCTTAGAATGACAATATCATTGGCACTGCGCAGATGGTGCAGGTAAGCCCCTTTGATTTTTACTTCTCTGTTATTTCAGTCAAGTGGTTTGAATACATCTTCCAGTTCAAGAGGGAACAGATTGGAGAGATAGTGTCACCTTGGCGAATTTCTTTCTCAACTGATATCTTGCTGGTGATAAGGTCTTCAGCCACTCCGATTATCATTGTTGCTTGCTCACAGAATTATCTTAGGAACTCCATATACCTCTAATTTATCCTGGTACTTTCCAAGGCCCTCATCACGCTAACCTGCAAGTATGTTGTCTTTACGGTGGCCTGAATGTTATTTAGTTACGTTCATGTAGCGTGAACTCTACACAAAGTTATTATTACTTAAGAAAGTCTAAGACCAGTATGGGTACATTATATCGGCAGCGCTTATCAGGTGCATCTAGCAAAGGAAGGTAGTAATATTTCCCTTTTCGTGAGGTTTCTCCAAATATGGAATTCATCTGGTATCTTGTTTCTATAGCACATCATGTTCAATAACACATAAATCTCCACACAATCACCAAGCAGATAATTTTCCTGGATCTATTAACGCATTCGCTTTACGCAACGCGTTTCTTATAACAATGTTTCACTGTGAAGAACCCATAGCCTATAAAATTTATTTCACTGTCAAAGGAAGACTGTCATAAATATAGAGTTTTGCAACAACCGAATATTACGGACGTGTTTCGAAGCACTTTTCCATTAATGTCTGTGGTTACTTGCAAAGTATTTCCCACTATACTTTCTTTATCCTCAGCGCAACACACAATTTCTGAGACAGCATATCGTACACTTACCATTAGATATTACACCTGAAAATTCCACTTTGCATGTGTACTAATGAAATACTTGTAGTTGCGAAACACATACTACTTTTAAATATAGATACCCAGTCTTGCCGGAATTACCTACTTCAAATCTTTAGGAGTAAGCAAAGCAAAAGCATCACAGAAGTACTGCGATCTGAGTACTACTATCTATTATCCAGAATCAAATAGTTACTCTTTGATGTTTGAAAGCAATTCTACCTAATATAAGACACCAAACATAGCGTAGTGCCTTGATAAAGTTATACTGATTCAGTTTTGCCTGTACTTGTTTCACTGTAATGAACTTGAGCCGCTCGAAGTGACCGCGAGGTTTGAGGCGATCTGTCACGGGCTGCGCGGCCACTCCCGCCGTAGGTTCGAGTCATCCCTTGGGCATGGGTGTGTGTGTTGTTCTTAGCGTAAGTTAGTTTAAGTAGTGTGTAAGTCTAGGTACTGATGACCTATGCAGTTTGGTCCCTTAGGAATTCACACATATTTGAACATTTGAACAATAAACTTGAGGACTATGACGCCAAAAATACAGGACTTTAACAATCTTGAGAAACAAGGAAAAAAGTTCAGTGTAATTAACACCAGGAAAAATGAAACATTACACAACTGGAATTAGGACCATCTTAGATACAACAAGGCAAAGTTAACGTTTTTACCATTAAATATGAACAATTGAAAGAAAATCAGCCCTCGCTCACTATTTTTTACAAATTAACCTGGTTTCGACACTGCCAGGAGTGTCTTCCTCAGAATTTAAATCAAAGAATGGTCTATATTCTACAACGTAGTCACAGAATTATGACTAAACACTTATGATAGATTATAAGTACGGAATCGTCTTGAAAGACTGGCAGTACTTATATGCCCTTAGTGGCTCGCCATCACAGTTTTCTTTATCTTAAATATTTTTGTGACTAATGCCATTTTGGAATATTTATTAGTTTATGAATGACATATAAGTACTGCCAGTCTTTCACGACAATTCTGTACTTATACTCTATCATACGTTTTTAGTCATAATTCTGTGACCATGTTATAGAGTATAGACCATTCCTTGATTTAAATTCTGAGGAAGACGCTTTTTAGTGTCGAAACCAGGTTCATTTGTTAAAAATAATGACCGAGGGCTGCTCTTCTTTCAATTGTAATTATTCACGGTCTCTGAACGTGCAGCCATGTACAAGATTTACTAAATACGAAGCTTCATCACAAACGTAAAGCTGATTATCATCCAGAAATGTAGAAACTTACATGCCTTAAGATGACGTTCTATGGAACGTATAGCTTCTGTTCGTGAGCAGCAAAACATCTTCTTACCGTTATTCGGACATCAGAGGAGGTATTGGGATTTGAATGTGCTACTGTAACTTAAACCAGCGCAGCGATTTTATGTCCCTTGTTTGTCTGATGTTGCCATCTAGCGAGGAGCTCTTGGAACTTGGCGAAAAATACCAGGATGTACAGGGTGACCAAGAAATGTTGCAAGAAACTTTGAATGGTTGTAGAGGGTGCTAAACAGAACTCCAAGCTCCGCTTGTGGAGAATAAAACGCTTAAACAACATGAACAAATCGAGGATCAGGTCTCGCGTCCAGGAACATCATCCAACGATGTTACAGAGCGTCGAAGTTACAGGCGCTGGCACCAGTTACTAGTCCATCCTTTCAACAGCAAACGCAACTTTCATATGATGACGGAACATAAGTTGACCGTCTCGATATGTTGTTTATCATTCAGTGATTGCGAGTGATTGCCACGATTGTCTGTGGAGGAGATGGATCTAACTGCTTGTTCCTGAAGACACTCTCTACAGCTGCTCGAATATCTGTCCCAATATTTATGGGAAGCCCTGTGCAGTATGCGCGACCATATGGAGCAGTATGCGTTTAAAAATGCCACAGTGCGTCTGTTTTACGAAAAATCTAGTCAAATTACCATCCCATCCGTTTCTAAATATCTGAAGTTAGTAACGGTGTTTCCTTTAGAGATGTGGTTTCGAAACATTACAAATTCCACAGTAATCCAGCTGATCTGAGTTTAACTTTTAGTAAGTGAAATGAATACGAAAAAAATGAACATTCGTATGTGATACATCAAAGTTATTTTCAATTTGGATGTTGTAAATTTATGTACAGAATTTCATGTTTATCATTGCCATGAGAATAAATGTGGTTCTGGAGCTGTTTCTAATACTTTTTTCCATATTTATCATTCTAGAAAAGTCCCTCTTTAAATAAAAATTTAACTTTGAAAGTCCTAGATTCAAGTGAAAACATGGATCTAGCTAGGTTCGGGGATACGTTTAAAAGTAGACCAATAAAAAAAGTTAAGAAATAAAAATGTTGGTGTAAGCATAATTTTTTGACATTTTCCTTTTCAAATGTGTGTAGAATGAGTGTTAACCACGGAACAGTTAATGAATTAACCGTAATGGGTGAGGTCTGATTTAAGACAAAAGATTCCGTTTGATCTAGTGGAAACTTGAGATATAGTATTTTTGTATTTTGGTGTGTTCTTCCCCCTTCTTTTTGACTTTAAACTGTTGGCCTGTTTTATTAATGCTGAGATTATCCGCGTCGTAGCCACTGCCTACTCTTTCAAGTCTAGCATTCAAATGTGAGTCTTTTGAAAGTAGTAGGACCGCTACACGACGTTTATTCGTGGTGTAGGTGTAGCGACATTGTTAACCTTGTTTCGTGGGTTAAAGCGAGAAAACTCCTCTCTTTCCGTCCGAGCATGTCTCGGAAGACCCAATAGAACCGACCGACCGCCATGTCATCCTCATCCTCTCCCGCCCGTAGTCTTGGAGACCGCAGCCGCTACTTCTCAATCAGGTTAGCTCCTCAAGTGCCCGCACAACGGCTGAGTACACCCCGCCTCCCAGGTGCGCTCGGCAGACACAGGCGGTCACCCATCATCGGTCCAGTCCGACAACGATTAACCTCGGTAATCTGACGGGAATCGGTGTTACCACTGCAAGACTGTTGGGAAAGCGAGGAAGGTGACCATTATTTAGACATTCACCAGCGAACCAATACAGGGGATTAATACAGATTCGTGGAAACGAGTTTCCCATCGAGTGTACAGAGCAAATACACTCCTGGAAATGGAAAAAAGAACACATTGACACCGGTGTGTCAGACCCACCATACTTGCTCCGGACACTGCGAGAGGGCTGTACAAGCAATGATCACACGCACGGCACAGCGGACACACCAGGAACCGCGGTGTTGGCCGTCGAACGGCGCTAGCTGCGCAGCATTTGTGCACCGCCGCCGTCAGTGTCAGCCAGTTTGCCGTGGCATACGGAGCTCTATCGCAGTCTTTAACACTGGTAGCATGCCGCGACAGCGTCGACGTGAACCGTATGTGCAGTTGACGGACTTTGAGCGAGGGCGTATAGTGGGCATGCGGGAGGCCGGGTGGACGTACCGCCGAATTGCTCAACACGTGGGGCGTGAGGTCTCCACAGTACATCGATGTCGTCGCCAGTGGTCGGCGGAAGGTGCACGTGCCCGTCGACCTGGGACCGGACCGCAGCGACGCACGGATGCACGCCAAGACCGTAGAATCCTACGCAGTGCCGTAGGGGACCGCACCGCCACTTCCCAGAAAATTAGGGACACTGTTGCTCCTGGGGTATCGGCGAGGACCATTCGCAACCGTCTCCATGATGCTGGGCTACGGTCCCGCACACCGTTAGGCCGTCTTCCGCTCACGCCCCAACATTGTGCAGCCCGCCTCCAGTGGTGTCGCGACAGCGGTGAATGGAGGGACGAATGGAGACGTGTCGTCTTCAGCGATGAGAGTCGCTTCTGCCTTGGTGCCAATGATGGTCGTATGTGTGTTTGGCGCCGTGCAGGTGAGCGTCACAATCAGGACTGCATACGACCGAGGCACACAGGGCCAACACCCGGCATCATGGTGTGGGGAGCGATCTCCTACACTGGCCGTACACCACTGGTGATCGTCGAGGGGACACTGAATAGTGCACGGTACATCCAAACCGTCATCGAACCCATCGTTCTACCATTCCTAGACCGGCAAGGGAACTTGCTGTTCCAACAGGACAATGCACGTCCGCATGTATCCCGTGCCACCCAACGTGCTCTAGAAGGTGTAAGTCAACTACCCTGGCCAGCAAGATCTCCGGATCTGTCCCCCATTGAGCATGTTTGGGACTGGATGAAGCGTCGTCTCACGCGGTCTGCACGTCCAGCACGAACGCTGGTCCAACTGAGGCGCCAGGTGGAAATGGCACGGCAAGCCGTTCCACAGGACTACATCCAGCATCTCTACAATCATCTCCATGGGAGAATAGCAGCCTGCATTGCTGCGAAAGGTGGATATACACTGTACTAGTGCCGACATTGTGCATGCTCTGTTGCCTGTGTCTATGTGCCTGTGGTTCTGTCAGTGTGATCATGTGATGTATCTGACCCCAGGAATGTGTCAATAAAGTTTCCCCTTCCTGGGACAATGAATTCACGGTGTTCTTATTTCAATTTCCAGGAGTGTACATTGTGTAATTTGTATCACATACATATCGGGTTCTGATCTCGGACGCGATTGAGACTTCACACGGCACCACAGAAGTTTCAGAAACAAGGCGGAAGGAACCATTCAACCAGAAGAAACAAATTTAGAAACAAGTGCTCAAACTTTGGTGGGTGTTACAGCTTCGATCAACACAACAAGTTGTTTGATTACATTTTAACTAGCTTATAATACGTAACTGTTCCAGAAGAAGGAAGTATTATATTGAAATTTTTTGTCTTTAAGAGTGTATAGATTGATAGGTGACTGGCTTTAATTTAGTTACCTAACGTTTGAGTTCGGCACCACCTTTTTTTGTTTGCAGCTTCTACTGACACCACTCGGAGTGGTCTACACCCTTACACTGACATAGTATCCGATCGTTTGCTTTCTCACCAATCCATCAACGCCATCAGCACTCAATGGCTGCTCCTCCCCACATCGACCTACTTGTGCCTGGGGCGATCAGTCGCTGCCAGCTTCGAAATCGATACCTTTGGCGCCTCTCGTCCGTGTAGATGGCGAAACACAGATACCGCTTCATGTCGCCAAATGTCTGTGCCTCCTAAGTTGCTGTGGTACGTACGAACTTTTTTTTATGTCCGTAACCAACTTGTGATTCGTCAGGCTTTATCAACGAAAGAATTTTCATTTTCTCGTAAGATGATATTTCGAGAACTTTGCTAGTCGTCTACCGTCAGGTGCAGAAATATCGTATAAAGAGAAGTGGTAACCAGACTACAAACCAAGAAACATGTAAACCAGAAATTATGCCTTACATTATCTTTCCCGCCTGCATTGCCTCTGTATTTACAACTACTTTAATCGAGCACCATATTTTTATTCAATTTTACATTTATCACTGTGTTTCGTCGTGGCGGTCTTAACTGCAGAAGTCTATTAATAGAAAAATATCGCAAATTTTTTCTCTCATCTAAACATCCTTACAAATAGTTTCTAAGATTATTTTAAGGAGGATAGTCTACAGATGGTGTAATTTTCTGTGGATGGACGGACTGATGACTGAAGTTTCGAACTCAGTGACTGAGTGATCTGAATGTCTCCGTCACGGGCTGCGACCGCTGCTTTTATACCTGTACATCGTCATGACTGCAGTAGCTGCGGTTGGTTTTAAGGGTGAAACTAGAACTGGTTAGTGTGAATAACAGTATCTTTTAGAACCAATGTAAGAATGAGATTATTTTTTCCTTCTAAACAATGATCGTTATCAGGGCCAGACAGTTACGGCTAACATGTTTAGGTGTCGCTAAAATATCCTTATTTTTTTATCTCTGTCTAACTGGGCCATCTATGTTTAAATACTGTTATTAAATATACAGCCTTCAGTACAGCATCAAGCCGGCGGTCATCGGCATCCAAAATTTTTTAAGCTTGACGTGTTGCCAAGAGGAGAAATTCAGCGACAGCGACAACACTCATGACTTCACAGTACTCAGTAAACCGTCAACCACAAGCATCACCATCGACGAGCCGACGAGCCACCCACTGGCACATAAGCAAACAAGCTTTAGTTTCACGATCTAATGATCAAACACAACACGCATAAACAAACTGAACTACACACAGGAGACAAAACACAACGGTGGAAGACGGTTATATAGAGAAACTACGCCAATAAATATGCAAGTGGAAAAGAGAAATGGAAACGAAACATACACACAAGACCTTACACAACCCGGAAGACCAAAGGCACACAGACTATGATCGTATGGGAGACCGAGCAGAGCAACAACACATGCGCAAAATTAAATGGAACGTCCTCACTCAAAATAGTAAAACTGTTCACAGAACGGGCAACATATTAAAGAAACAAAGACTTCAAATAGAACACAGAACAGACAACACAGGAAACACCCACAGATAAATTCTACAGAACAGGTACTCGACACGTAATACCCCACAACCACCACTCGGCTAAAACGGAAACAGATTGAAAAGTACTAAAACCCAGCCACAGCCTATACCATAAAGTAAGAGTAGAAGAACTCTTTGAAATGGGTGTCATAAAAAGAATCATTTGTACACGAAGATATTTCCAACTTGTCAAAAGTCTTATATCACGAGTAACATGATGTCTATACTTAAGCTGGCCGTTGTGGCCGAGCGGTTCTAAGTGCTTCAGTCTGGAACCGCGCGACCGCTACGGTCGCAGGTTCGAATCCTGCCTCGGGCATGGGTGTGTGTGATGTTCTTAGGTTAATTAGGAATAAGTAGTTCTAAGTTCTAGGGGACTGATGACCTCAGATGTTCCTCATGGTGCTCATAGCCATTTCGATACTTAACTAATAGGTGATGAAATAAATTGAGAGACTATGTTTATGAAACGTAAAAAGAGACCTCTGCAAGATTTTTACTATAAGAAAAAAATGGTTCAAATGGCTCTGAGCACTATGGGACTCAACTGCTGAGGTCATTAGTCCCCTAGAACTTAGAACTAGTTAAACCTAACTAACCTAAGGACATCACAAACATCCATGCCCGAGGCAGG
This sequence comes from Schistocerca americana, assembly GCF_021461395.2. Classification (NCBI taxonomy): domain Eukaryota; kingdom Metazoa; phylum Arthropoda; class Insecta; order Orthoptera; family Acrididae; genus Schistocerca; species Schistocerca americana. The sequence continues at coordinate 264,164,690 of NC_060122.1, read as the reverse complement.
ATTCGAACCTGCGACCGTAGCGGTCTTGCGGTTCCAGACTGCAGCGCCTTTAACCGCACGGCCACTTCGGCCGGCTTTTACTATAAGAAACAAATGATTTTGGAACGAGGCGGAGAGTCCCTCCTCGTAATGTTATGTCTTTGTTTTATCCTTCACTGTACTAAGAGAGCATATTTCCGAAATACCGTATTGTGTATTTTTACGAAATAAAGATATTTTCATTCATAAATATTGCTCTCTGGCAATTATTGTTGCAAATGTTTTGATTTCACGATATTGAATTTATCTGTTTCAAACAGTTGTATCGGGAAGTATGAAGGCAAAGCCATCGATTGCTCTTCGGGTCGTGTCGTTTAAGCGTTTTATTCTCCACAAGCCGAGCTTGCAGTTCTGTTTTAGCGAAGTTCAATTGAATATCTGTTGCTACTTTTTACGTGGAAATCAGAACAGTATTTTATGGTCAACGAGCCTTCAAACAGTGATGATGCTCCGTGACCACCAGGACGTGATATCCCGTAAGAGTTTAACAGGCCATGGCAAAGAGGTATAAAACACAAGTGATTGAATATTCTAAAAGAGTTAAATATATGTATATACTGATGTGCTTGAATTTGCTAAGCTCATCGTGCCATCTCATTAGAATTGTGTCCTTCCTGAGATAAATTTATATTCATGCAAAGCATTTTTTTTTTATTAAATGTTTCTCTCACATTCATCTACCATTAAGGGAAGATACCTTATAGCTTCCACATACAGCAGGCAATAGCAGAAGAAAACAGGTTATAAATGAATACACTACACTATGTAAGGCGCATTATTAAACACATTAAAGGAACTAAATAGACAAAACAAAGCAGCTAAACACACACACACACAAAGAGAGTTAGAATGTAAACTAAATTCAAATTCGAGGCCAAACTGACTTCAGAACAAGTGAACACCGATTGGATGGAATACACAATAATAATTCTTGGGAGCGCCGAAAGAGAAAGGATCTTCCAAATTAAAACGTAAGAAATAGCTAATATACGCGAAAAACATCTTGACACATCAAAATTACTTTTAAACATAATGTGATGTGTTAACTAGCCAACCAATTTCACCATAACGTCATTTGATTGCAGATGACTGGCTATCAGCACTTGATAGCGTACAGATAATCCTGCATAATGGCGTAATGTGAAATTATTAAGCCTGACCTTCGCAGATTAGTTATCACTTAAAACATGTTCACATTTCAGAGATTTGAATAAAGAAATCCTATTGATTGTTGCACACCGGTACTGAAACGTGTATGAATCCTACGAAAAGACATTGTTTTGCGTAACAGGGCGAGCTATATCCAATAATGTTATGATATTTTTACCTTAATCTACTGTCACATTTAAACACAGACTCGTCAGAGTTGGTTGCCATGATGTTGTGTCACCAAACGAGATACGCAAACCAGGCGAAGACCGATCCATTCTCAGAGGACCCCACGCCAGTGCAGCGTGACACTGCATTTAGCTCAGATAATGGCCTCAATTCAGCGAGGAAAAGAATCCACAAGTTTCTTCAAGTATTGTTATGACCAGACGAAACTACAGTCGTCCTGCTATAGCTGTGGGTTCTTTGAATACTCTGGGAAATGGCTCATTGAACTACAACAGATGAAATATTAGTTCACTTTATTATGTGGATAAATAGAAGCATTTACTTAAGTTGACACTATCCTTTGCGACAGGAGTGCTTGCAAATTTACTACTATAATTGATTACTAAAACATCATTTGATGCACTAATTAACAATCTTTATACTTGAAGTACAATGTTTAACATTTATGAAAGTACATTCCTATCTGAGACTTGACTAACACTGGTCCTACTCGATAATATTGACTGCTTGAACTGTGGCCACTAAGCGAGCAGAGTGCTTCCATGCTCGGCTCTATATTGACCGTGTGAGGGCGCTGCTTTTGTGAGAGAGAGGTTCAACCCCTCCCATTCGTTGTTGCGGACAGCAGCGAGACATGTCTGTGGTAAAGATACGTATCGTCGAATTTGGTGTGGCGTCGTGATCTATGGACGATACCACAGATACGTCATTTTCAGCAGAAGCTGCTCATTGACAGTTGCAGGGATGTTTATTGCTACGTTTCACCAGCTGTTCCAATTTCTTCGTCTCAGAGTGGCACTTGCAACCTACGTCCTCTATTATTTGCTTGACGTATTCCAATCTCTGTCTTCCTCTACAGTTTTTGCCCTCTACAGCTCCCTCTAGTACCATGGAAGTCATTCCCTCATGTCTTAGCAGGTCCTATCATCCTGTCCCTCCTCCTTATCAGTGTTTCCCACATATTCTTTTCCTCTCCGATTCTGCATAGAACCTCCTCATTCCTTACCTTATCAGTCCACCTAATTTTCAACATTCGTCTATAGCACCACATCTCAAATGCTTCGATTCTCTTCTGTTCCGGTTTTCCCACAGTCCATGTTTCACTACCATACAATTCTGTACTCCAGACGTACATCCTCAAAAATTTCTTCCTCAAATTAAGGCCGGTATTTGATATTAGTAGACTTCTCTTGGCCAGAAATGCCTTTTTTGTCATAGCGAGTCTGCTTTTGATGTCCACCGTGCTCCGTCCGTCATTGGTTATTTTACTGCCCAGGTAGCAGAATTCCTTAACTTCATTGACTTCGTGATCATCAATCCTGATGTTAAGTTTCTCGCTGTTCTCATTTCTACTACTTCTCATTACCTTAGTCTTTCTCCGATTTACTCTCAAACAATACTGTGTACTCATTAGACTGTTCATTCCGTTCAGCAGATCATTTAATTCTTCTTCACTTTCACTTAGGATAGCAATGTCATCAGCGAATCGTATCATTGATATCCTTTCACCTTGTATTTTAATTCCACTCCTGAACCTTTCTTTTATTTCCATCATTGCTTCCTCGATGTACAGATTGAAGAGTAGAGGCGAAAGGCTACAGCCTTGTCTGACACCCTTCTTAATACGAGCACTTCGTTCTTGATCGTCCACTCTTATTATTCCTTCTTGGTTGTTGTACATATTGTATATGACCCGTCTCTCCCTATAGCTTACCCCTACTTTTTTCAGAATCTCGAACAGCTTGCAGCATTTTATATTGTCGAACGCTTTTTCCAGGTCGACAAATCCTATGAAAGTGTCTTGATTTTTCTTTAGCCTTGCTTCCATTATTAGCCGTAATGTCAGAATTGCCTCTCTCGTCCATTTACTTTTCCTGAAGCCAAACTGATCGTCACCTAACGCATTCTCAATTTTCTTTTCCATTCTTCTGTATGTTATTCTTGTAAGCAGCTTCGATGCATGAGCTGTTAAGCTGATTGTGCGATAATTCTCGCACTTGTCAGCTCTTGCCGTCTTCGGAATTGTGTGGATGATGCTTTTCCGAAAGTCAGATGGTATGTCGCCAGACTCATATATTCTACACACCAACGTGAATAGTCGTTTTGTTGCCACTTCCCCCAATTATTTTAGAAATTCTGATGGAATGTTATCTATCCCTTCTGCCTTATTTGATCGTAAGTCCTCCAAAGCTCTTTTAAATTCCGATTCTAATACGGGATCTCCTATCTCTTCTAAATCGACTCCTGTTTCTTCTTCTATCACATCAGACAAATCTTCACCCGCATAGAGGCTTTCAATGTATTCTTTCCACCTATCTGCTCTCTCCTCTGCATTTAACAGTGGAATTCCCGTTGCACTCTTAATGTTACCACCGTTGCTTTTAATGTCACCAAAGGTTGTTTTGACTTTCCTGTATGCTGAGTCTGTCCTTCCGACAATCATATCTTTTTCGATGTCTTCACATTTTTCCTGCAGCCATTTCGTCTAAGCTTCCCTGCACTTCCTATTTATTTCATTCCTCAGCGGCTTGTATTTCTGTATTCCTGATTTCCTTTCATCAATCAACCGAAGTATTTCTTCTGTTACCCATGGTTTCTTCGCAGCTACTTTCTTTGTACCTATGTTTTCCTTCCCAACTTCTGTGATGGCCCTTTTTAGAGATATCCATTCCTCTTCAACTGTGCTGCCCTACTGCGCTATTCCTTATTGCTGTATCTATAGCGTTAGAGAACTTCAAACGTATCTCGTCATTCCTTAGTACTTCCGTATCCCACTTCTTTGCGTATTGGTTCTTCCTGACTAATGTCTTGAATTTCAGCCTACTCTTCATCAATACTATATTGTGATCTGAGTCTATATCTGCTCCTGGGCACACCTTACAATCCAGTATCTGATTTCGGAATCTCTGTCTGACCATGATGTAATCTAATTGAAATCATCCCGTATCTCCCGGCCTTTTCCAAGTATACCTCCTCCTCTTGTGGTTCTTGAACAGGGTATTCGCTATTACTAGCTGAAACTTGTTACAGAACTCAATTAGTCTTTCTCCTCTTTCATTCCTTGTCCCAAGCCCATATTCTCCTGTAACCTTTTCTTCTACTCCTTCCCCTACAACTGCATTCCAGTGGCCCATGACTATTAGATTTTCGTCCCCCTTTACATACTGCATTACCCTTTCAATATCCTCTTACACTTTCTCTATCTGTTCATCTTCAGCTTGCGACGTCGGCATGTATACCTGAACTATCGCTGTCGGTGTTGGTCTGCTGTCGATTCTGATTAGAACAACCCGGTCATTGAACTGTTCACAGTAACACACCCTCTGCCCTACCTTCCTATTCATAACGAATCCTACACCTGTTATACAATTTTCTGCTGTTGTTGACATTACCCGATACTCATCTGACCAGAAATCCTTGTCTTCCTTCCACTTCACTGACCCCTACTATATCTAGATTGAGCCTTTGCATTTCCCTTTTCAGATTTTCTAGTTTCCCCACCACGTTCAAGCTTCTGACATTCCACGCCCCGACTCGTAGAATGTTATCCTTTCGTAGATTGTTCAATCTTTTTCTCATGGTAACCTCCCCCTTGGCAGTCCCCTCCCGGAGATCCGAATGGGGGACTATTCCGGAATCTTTTGCCAATGGAGAGATCATCATGACACTTCTTCAATTACAGGCCACATGTCCTGTGGATACACGTTACGTGTCTTTAATGCAGTGGTTTCCATTGCCTTCTGCATCCTCATGTCGTTGATCATTGCTGATTCTTCCGCCTTTAGGGGCAATTTCCCACCCCTAGGACAAGAGAGTGCCCTGAACCTCTATCCGCTCCTCCGCCCTCTTTGATAAGGCCGTTGGCAGAATGCCGGAAGTCTTCGGCCGCCAATGCTGATTATTTATCAAAATTTAGGCAGTGGCGGGGATCGGACCCGGGACTGAAGACGTTTTGATTATGAATCAAAGACGCGACCCCTAGACCACGGGTACAAGTCCTGTTCCAACTAGTCTCGGATATTTGTTAGTGGAGTAGGAGTGGGTGATTTAACAACCAGTCGAGGTGTTACAGGGTTGCTGAGTGCTCGTCACACCAGGAACGTATGTGTGCAGTAGTGCAGACGTGGCTATTGTTACACCGAGATTCCACCTGCCCAACTTACCGAGAACATCTGTTATAATGCATCAAGCGAGAGTCACCACTCCCACGCACGTTTATAATGTATGCGTACTCTAGGACGAAGATTCGCATGCACACGCATATCATACTATTGCTGTTGTTATTATTATCCTCCATCTGAAGACTCAGTTTCATGCACGTCTTCATGACCTTTTGACCGACCGTTTCTCTCCATTACGAAATTGACTATTCCTTGATGCCTCAGATTGTGTCATTACTCGTGACATCAATTTCTTTCCCCCAATTCGATTGATCATTATTTACTCGATCTACTTGTGTAAACTTGAGCATTTTTATTTATCACCAGTTTTCAAAAGCTTCTATTCTCTTACTATCTGCACTTCCATTAGTCCACGTTTCGGTGCCATGCGTCTGCACTCCAGACAAATACCCCCAGAAAAGACTTTGTAATATGAAATATATTGCATCATATAATACTTTTACTAAAGGCGATCGATTTCAGCCCAGAATCTGGTTAACCTCAGATCACAAAAGGTGTTCAACTGCGCAGTAAACTACAAAATGAAATTATTAAAATATTCCATCCGTAATACGACTGCCTAAGTGTTACGCTCATGTCATGTAGACATTAAACACCCTTGTGCCAGCTGTATTCTCTCCCTTAATGAACTAAACCTCTGCATGTGTACTAGTAGCAGCTAACAAAACATCGACGGAAAAAATCGCAACACCAAAAAATAATTAATGTAGGGTAACGAAATTTGTCTAGGTAACATATTTATGTAATTAACATTGCAAGATCACATGTTAATGTAAACCTGAGATAAGCCATAGCAAATGTGAAATGCTGGTTTATCAATAACCGGTGTAACACTCAGAATATGGAATGCAAGCAAGAAAATTTGCATGCATCCTATTATACAGTGGCGGGTGTCAGTTTCTGGGATAGGTTTCCATGCCTGTAGGACTTGGTCGATCAATACAGGGACGGTCAATGCTGTTTGTAGATGATACTGGAGTTGTCGTCCGATGACGTCACATATGTGCTCGACTAGAGACAGATATGGTGTTCGCACAGGCCAAGGCAACATGTCGACACTGTAGACCATATTGGGTTACAACAGTGGTATGTGGGCGAGTGTTAACCTGTTGCATAACACCCGCTGAAATGCTGCTGATGAATGGCAGCACAACAGGCCAAATTGCCAGACTGATGTACAGATTTACAGTCTGGGTTCGTGGGATAACCACGGGAATGCTTCAGCTGTCATACGAAATCACTCCTCGACCATAACTGCGAGTGTATGTGCAGAGTGTCTGGCACGAAAGCAGGTCAGTTGCTGGCCCTCAACGGGCCTCCTACTAATAAACACACGGCCGTCACTAGCACCGATTCATAACCAGCTTTCATCAGAAAACACAACAGAGCTGCACTTTGCCCTCCACTGAGGTCTCGCTTGGCACAATTGAAGTCTCAAATGGCAGTGTTTGGCGTCAGTGGTACGCACACTACAGGGCACCTCGCTTGGAGCTGTGCTTGAAGTAACAGTTCGTTGTGTCACTGTGGTGCCGACTACCGCTCAAATTGCAGTTGTAGATACGACACGATGGGCCAAAGCCATACGCCGAACGCCTTAGTCTTCCCTCTCGGTAGTGTCATGTGGTGCCCGATGCCCGGTTTTCTTACGACCGTACATTCTCGTGACCACGACAGCTATCAGTCAAATGCAGTGGCTGCATCGCAGAAGGAACATCCAGATTCTCGTAGCCCTATTACCTAGTTCAAACTCAGTGAGGTGTTGATAATGGCGTATTTGGAGCATTAAAGCCATTCTTGACTGACATTAAGTCACCACGTCCAAGCTCAAAAGTAACTAACGTGTATTTAAAGCAAATGTAATTTGCATCGCCGTAGTGATGCTACTAGCGCCACTCTTTTGCTTCTGGGGCAGGAGCTGATGGAGGCATCATCTTCCAGAAGTAGAAACACGCTTACGAACTTTCGTTGCTGTCGAACAACTCCTTCTTGGTGTTGCGATGTTTTTTTTTTTTTTTTCCTTCAGTATAGTTTAACTAAAACAGACTAACAGATAAACGGCAAAATACAGTAAGAACCCATTTCAAATATTAAAGGGAGAAGATACTGGAATAGATACACATACTTTTGTGAGAAGAACTGATATGAAAAACTAAGTAAAATGTGCTGAGACAAAATACAGGATGTGTATGTAAGGAAGCGCGCCACCTAATAATATCTGCCTAAAAATTGGCTAGCGCACGATAGTGGAAACATTACACAGTGCAAGAGTATGCACGCGTGACAATGGGGTACCCAATTGTACGTTATGCAGAGGGTCCAACCTGCGGCCTCTACGATTACCAGGATACCGTGTTGTGGGGCGTGGAGGAGAGTAACTGTCGAACGCTGGAGGACGCTAATGAGACTTTGTTAACTGAACAACATTTAGTTATTCACAGATACACCCTTGTATTCCTTTACGTTTGCCAGTGGTAATTCGGCGCTAGCTAAACTGGAGTGTGCCGACGCTTGCAAGTGCTGCGTCGCCTCGGTCGCTACGGCAAGGAAGGTGCTCGCTTAGTGCCCCAGAACGTCACAGTCAGCTGTCCGCTTCTCAGATGGTTCTACTTCATCTACATCTACATATGTACTCCGCTAGCCACCAAGCGGTGTGTGGCGGAGGGCACAATTCGTGCCAAAGTCATATTCCCCATCCCTCTGTTCCACTAGCGGATCGCGCGAGTGAAAAACGACTCTCTGAACGCCTCAGTACGAGCTCCAGTTACCCTTATCTTTGAATGGTGATCATTGCGCGATTTGAAAGTCGGTGATAATAATGTATGCTCTACATTCTCGGTGAAGATGAGATTTCGGAATTTAGTGAGCTGCCCCTTCCGTTTAGCGCGCCGTCTATCTGCAAGTGTGTCCCACTTCAAACTTTATATGAGATTTGTAACACTCTCGCGATGGCTGCATCTACCAGTCAAGGATCTTGCCGCTCTTCTTTGGACCTTCTCAATCTCTTGAATCAGACCCAACTGGTAAGGGTGCCATACAGAGGAACAATACTCTAAGACTGGACGAACTATCGTATTGTAAGCTATTTCCTTCGTTGAAGGACTGCATCGCTTCTGGATTCTACCAATACACCGCAATCTAGAGTTCGCCTTACCCATGACTTGTGTAATCTGATCATTTCATTTAAGATCATTTCGATTAATCACACCCAGATACTTGACGAATGTTACCGCTTCCAAAGACGGGGCATTTACTTTTTACTCGTACATTAATGGGGATTTTCGCCTTCTTATACGCCGTAGGTCACACTTACTAATACTGAGAGATAACTACCAGTCATTACAGCACGCATTTATTTTCTGCTAATCCTCATTGATTTGTTCACAAATTTAGTGTGATACTACTTTCCTGTAGACTACAGCAACATCGGAAATAATCTAATGCCGCTGTCCATACCATCAACCAGATCGTTTATGTAAATCGTGAAAAGCAGCGGACCCATTACGCTGCCTTGGGGCACACCTGAAGTTACTCTTGTTTCTGTTGAAGGTACCCCGTTCAGGACGACATACTTGTCCCTCTCTGTTAGAAAACATTCTGTCCAACCGCATATGTCATCGGATAGACCGTAAGCGCGCACTTTTCGGAGCAAGTGACAGTGCGGAACTGAGTCGAACGCCTTCTGAAAGTCGAGAAATATGGCACCAACCGGGGAGCCGGTACCTAGAGCCTGTTGTATATCATGCACAAAGTGGGCTAGCTGTGTCTCACATGACCGCTGTTTCCTAAAACCAAGCTGGTTTCTGCAGATGAGCTTCTCATAGTCTAGAAGGGTCATTATGTCTGAACACAAAATATAATCCATGATTCTACAACAAATCGATGTCAGTGAAATTGGCCGGTAATTATGTGCATCCGATTTTCTACCCTTTTTATAGATTGCTATGACCTGGGCCTTCTTCCAGTCCCGTGGTTTTGCCTGCACTGTCTCTTGGCCGACAACACCATGACTAGAATGCCACCAGCTCTTTTTGACGTTTTAGACGGTGCCCTAGAAAGACAGCCATCAACGCTTCACGAGGTGGCCGTACTCTTTAAGTATTACGTCATGGTCTCTCAAAATGAAGATGGCCATACCGGAATCTGCTCGTAGACACGGGTTGGACGGCGGTGGCTATTGCATTCCCCCGGTTCAATGGTAGTTCGACAGCTACAGTTCAGCTAAGGCCTCCAAGGGGGCTAGTGGTATGGTTCACGTAAGTTTTCTCACTAGTGGATGCAAAGATGAGGCGGTAGCCAGGTCCTTCAGGATGCGCTGGCTGTTGCGTTGTAGATTTACGTTCATCTAGGCAGGCTGGATGGTGCGTCACAGGTCCCACCTCAAAACTGGGCAGCTGCAAACGGAGAACTGAGCTTTACACTTCGGAGTATTTGTACTGGTCTCTCCATGCTAATGACACATTATGTGGCAACAGTGGTCGAATGTGGCTTAGTTTTCTGAATCTGTCAGCGCTCTGCACCCTACTGTCAAGTCACAACTCTACTCTTTAGGATTTCAGTTCGATTATTTTTACATCCTTTGCGTCCTGAAAAGCCACTCTTCCATGCGGCGTGCTTGTCGTTACTTCACTATTCAGGGTCGACAGAATGACGTTATCCTCCTCCTCCGTGAAGCCAGTCTGCTGCGTCGGTCTTTTGGTCATGCAGCTCGGGTGGTGTATGGCAATAAATTCGGAAGTGTGCCCATTCCACTTACAATATCATCTGTTCTCCGGTACACTAATCTAAGGGTCCTTCGCACTCTTGTGAAAAGATTTAAATCAATATTTAAGAGGAGATGAAAGTTTATTGAGGCATCTGTGAAGTCAACGAGAGTATGATCAACAGGGGACGCCTTTTAAGGAACATAAACTTCACATTTGTCGTTTTGTTATTGACTGTTTCGATGGATGACGGCGTTCTGAAAAGTAATGCCTCCTAATGGATTACGTGAAAACTCTTAAAACTCTTTCAAATAAAACAAACGTTATTAACGTTCTAAGTTCTTATTCTTCATGTCCACTTATCTGAAGTCCTCTGCCGCTAGACGGCTCCAAATTGTACCGTGCAACGTGATGGTGTGTAAGGTAACTATGTCGGTGCATGAGAGGCAGCGTGCTGTGTGCGAGTTTCGAATTTGCCTACACATGGAGCACCGCCTCCTTCAGCATGACACTACCAGCTCACACGTAAGCACTATGACCTCTGTAACAATTCGACGCCTTGTATTCGTTGTCATCTTCCATACAATCATGACGTGGCCCCTCCGATTTCCTCTTGTTTCAGAAATTTAAAGAACAAGTTTGAGGACTTCACTGTACTAGTGATGGAGTGGTGGAAGCAGAGGTCATGTAGTGACTCCATCAGCAAGTATAAACATTATATATTGACGGTATCAATAAACTGATTGCTCCTTGGAAGAAAAATTAGTGTGTTCGTTATCAGGGTGACTATGCTGAGAAATAAATGTGTAGACATAAAGAACAAGGTGAAGAATGGTAATAATGTTTTCGCTGTTCGCACTGTTGTTTAGAACTCGCTGTATAAGTGAATTTCACCACGGAGCACGTATAATTTACAAAGAAAACAGAAACCAAGGACTTGCGCTGCCTGAGGATCGGGAAGCTGTAAGATTATTCCTGGCGATGGGTCGTAATTGGGCACCAGCAAGCAAGTGGAATGCGGTTGAACTGAATGGCACAGAGGTGGTCGTCAACGTTTGTAGCTGATTGGCTTATACAGGATACAAGGGCTGGTAACTACATACCTACATCCTATTTCCTTCAAATTCCCTGCTTGCTTGTTAGTTACATTGCACATTCTTCGAAATGTACTACTTACGTGTAATACAATACACTCGTTCGTGTGTCTAACAAGAGTCCGGGATCTATTTCTCGATGGGCCCTCACGCAGTAATTAAAGTAATAGGGGCAACTCCGGCTTCAAACCAAATTTTTCCTCGAACGTACAGGTTGATTCACATATAAATAGGACATTGAGCAGTAGACGAGCTCTGAGCTGTTTTACCCGTTTTGCGTTTGTTAGTTTCTTCACGTTTGGGGAGTGCTGCCGCTTTGTAAGTGCTCAAAGAATCGTTGATTAGCTGACCGAGTTGCTAAAAAATTCTCTACTTTACTTCACGACCGGTTTCGGCTTTCATACTGGAGTAATGGTCTGATCGAATATGTAAACGGCTTCAATATAAAATCAGAAAATGGTGGTGGGGGAAGGTGGAGACGTTTTTAGCTACTTAACCTGTTATTCATCGAAACTTTACGAGTTCGTCTCAACAGATAAACGTTGGCACTAACGCGTGTAAAACACAATAGTGTTACTGGCGTGGATCGGTGTCGGAAGACAAAAGAGATACTCTGTGGTCTCCAATAAGAAGGGAAATTCTAGTAAGAAGCGTGTGCAAAGTACACTACTGGCCATTAAAATTGCTACACCAAGAAGAAGTGCAGATGATAAACGGGTATTCATTGGATAAATATATTATACTAGTACTGACATGTGATTACATTTTCAAGCAATTTGGGTGCATATATCCTGAGAAATCAATACCCAGAAGAACCACCTCTGGCCGTAATAACGGCCTTGATACGCCTGGGCATTGAGTCAAACAAAGCTTGGATGCCGTGTACAGGTACAGCTGCCCATGCAGCTTCAACACGATACCACAGTTCATCAAGAGTAGTGACTGCCGTATTGAGACGAGCCAGTTGCTCGGCCACCATTGACCAGACGTTTTCAGTTGGTGAGAGATTTGGAGAATGTGCTGGCCAGGGCAGCAGTCGAACATTTTCTGTATCCAGGAAGGCCCATGCAGGACCTGCAACATGCGCTCGTGCATTATCCTGCTGAAATGTAGGGTTTCGCAGGGATCGTATGAAGGGTAGAGCCACGGGTCGTAACACATCTGAAATGTAACGTCCACTGTTCAAAGTGCCGTTAATGCGAACAAGAGGTGACCGAGACGTGTAACCGATGGCACCCCATGCTATCACGCCTGGTGATACGCCAGTATGGCGATGACGAATACACGTTTCCAATGTGCGTTCACCACGATGTCACTAAACACGGATGCGACCATCAACATGCTGTAAACAGAACCTGGATTCATCCGAAAAAATGACGTTTTGCCATTCGTGCACCCAGGTTCGTCGTTGAGTACACCATCGCAGGCGCTCCTGTCTGTGATGCAGCGTCAAGGGTAACCGCAGCCGTGGTCTCGGAGCTGATAGTCCATGCTGCTGCAAACGTCGTCGAATTGTTCGTGCAGATGGTTGTTGTGTTGCAAACGTCCCATCTGTTGACTCAGGGATCGAGACGTGGCTGCATGATCCGTTACAGCCATGCTGATAAGATGCCTGTCATCTCGACTGCTAGTGATACGAGGCCGTTGGTATCCAGCACGGCGTTCTGCATTACCCTCCTGAACCCACCGATTCCATAATCTGCTGACAGTCATTGGATCTCGACCAACGCGAGTAGCAATGTCACGATATGATTAACCGCAATCGCGATGGACTACAATCCGACCTTTATCAAAGTCGGAAACGTGATGGAACGCATTCCTCCTCCTGACACGAGGCATCACAACAACGTTTCAGCAGGCAGCGCCGGTCAACTGCTGTTTGTGTATGAGAAATCGGTTGGAAACTTCCCTCATGTCAGTACGTTGTAGGTGTCGCCACGGGTGCCAACCTTGTGTGAATGCTCTGAAAAGCCAATCATTTGCATATCACAGCATCTTCTTCCTGTCGGTTAGATTTCGCGTCTGAAGCACGTCATCTTCGTGGTGTAGCAATTTGATTGGCCAGTAGTGTATTTGTTCTGCGTAGCATATCAGTTATATGTTATCTGAACCATACTGCAGTCACCCACTTTTAACGAAATAAAAATAGATTTGTTATCCATCTGGATGTTGGTTTCAACACAACCATTGCTCTACGAAGTATTGTCCTGTGAAAGGTGGTTCCCTGTTGTCTTCCTCTGATCTTTGAGGTGACTCAGCCATCCATTTGTAGGAGAAGCTACAGCTTAAAGTGGACTGCGATCAATGTAGAATCCTGCCCACTCGTCTAATACAGGGTGCCTAGGAAGTTGTTTCCTAAGATCGCTAGACGACAATTTAAGCAAATCACATTAACTGAGTTTATTACAGTAAGCTAAATTGATAATACATAACTCTGCGTAGTCACAAACGTGTGTTGCAAGCATAAATCGACATGCCAATAATCAGTCTCAATGCAATACAATTTCAATGCAAGCAAATTAATTCAGGTCACTGCTAATGCGTTTGTATGACGGCCCGTCTTCCTCTGCGCCGCGACTAGACGATACGCCACTTATATTCTCTTCGTATAGATGCCGCTCCAGTCGTGGTTCGTAATAGCGTACTACTGGCTGACGTCGTCTCGCAGCCCCCTCTGCTGTAACGTTCCAGACCGACGTGCCGGCGCTTGTCGTCACGCCGGAACAATCAACGTTGCAACACGGCATTTTTCACATCGACAAAAATGTCGGCATTTGAAAGAGTTATATATAAATGCCTAGAACCAATCGGTTATCGAACTTAGATCTTTGGATTCGTATTCTACCACTATATTATTCTGTTCTGGGAGAAATATGAGTTGGCAACAAGACAGAGAAATACAGCGTAAAACTCCTCGTGAGTACATAATCTCGGGAGGGTAACTTTCACCCACATGTATCGCATTTTATGGTAGTTAGTAATGTGCCTAGGTGCCCTGGTTTTTCTTCCTGGAAAGTTGCTGGTTGTGTTCCGCAAAAGGCTCTGAGCACTATGGGACTTAACATCTATGGTCATCAGTCGTTCCGCAAAAGCTAAGGTTTGACAGCTACTGCCTGCGGTGTAAGCCTTATAAAATCATCAATACGGAGGATTTTCTTACTGATAGTGGATGCGATAACAGACAGGAGGTCTCTTCTCTCCCACATCCAAAATTGCAGAGCAAGCCAGCTAAAGAATGAATGCGAAGAAGACTAGAAGCTAAAGTCCCTTTAACTTCGAGGTCGTTAGGCTCGTAACCTGAACTCTCATTCAAAATGCGCCATCGTTTCGTTAAAATGAATAGTGCTATTTTTATTGCAACTAATACACCTACATTCATACTCTTAAAGCCACCAAACGGTGCCTGGCGAAGGGTACCTTGAATCCCAGTCACGTTACATCTGAAAATGGAGAGAGGTGGAAACGACAGCCGGTATGCTTCCGTACGAACCAGGATTTCTCTTATCTTCGCGATCGTTACTAGAGATATATTTGTAGCAAATATCAATCCCATAAATTTTCTCGATTTAGTTCCGCGACAATATCATCTTCGTCCCTCCAGGAATTCCTGTTTGAGCTCGCGGAATGTTTCCGTAATACGTATTAACGTATTGATCGAACCTATAGGTAACAAATATGGCAGCTCGCCTCGGAATTACTTGGATGTTTTTCTTTAATCTGACTAAACGGCAATCCCAAACACTCGATCAGTACTCGAGAACGGGTCACACAATTGTTCTACATGCAGTCTACAGTCTCCTAAAATACTCCCTATTAAGCGAAATCTACCTTTCGTCTTCTGTACAGCCGATCTTACGTGCTGATTCCATTTCATGTCCCTTTGCAACGGTACATCTAGATATTTAACCGACGCGACTATGTCAAGTAGCTCATTGTTAATAATGTATTTGGTTATTACTATTACTTCTCCTACTCAGCTGCATTAATTTATATTTTTAGACATTTAGAGCAAGTAGCATTCATTACACCACTCCTACGGATACTCAAAGTCGACACTTCGCCATACAGTGCAGCGTCATCAGCAAACAGTCGCACATTGCTCCTTACTCTATCTGTCAAATCATTTACGTGTATAGAAAATAAGAGCGGTCCTTTTTTGGATAAAATGATTCTGGGTATTGAGCTGCGTCATTGTATAATAAAAAATAAAATAAAAGACAACTGAACTACCGACGTTTCGACCGACTAGCTGCGGTTCACTGCTGTATGCTAGTGCATATCTTCTTTAATATATTATCATTTTCAGTTATCATGTGGATACCGACGCCACATACCTGAGATATCATTCTACAATTTTAAGAGCCTGCTGCGGAGAGCGACTGTACGGTATGCTGTTGCCTTTGCTACCTTGGTAATTAAATGTCCTAACAACTTAAACTGGCTACCAGCGATTCCAACCCGGCGGACCGCGTGTATTCGCCAGCCAGCAACACCACTTCATCCGAGTTTAACAGTACACACAGTGGCCTCGAGGGAACTGAATTCCTCTCCTGTACCAACCTCTTCATCTCGGAGAAACACTTGCACCCTACGTCCTCAATTACTTGCTGGATGTATTCCAATCCAACTTCTGTCTTTCTCTACAGTTTTTTCCCTCTACAGCTCCCTCTAATACCATGGAAGTCATTCCCTCATGTCTTAACAGATGTCCTATCATTCCGTCCCTCCATGTCAGTGTCTTCCACATATTCCTGTCCTCTGCGATTCTGCGCAGAACCTCTCATTCCTTACCTTATAAGTCCACCTAAATGTCAACGTTGTCTGCAGCACCATAACTCAAATGCTTCAATTGTCTTCTGCTCCGGTTTTCTCACGATCCATGTTTCACTACCGTACAATTCTCAGAAATTTCTTCCTCAAATTAAGCCCTATGTTAGATACTAGCAGACTTCTATTGGCCGGGAATGCCCTCTTTGACAGTACTAGTCAGCTTTCGATGTCCTTTCTCCGTCCGTCGTTGGTTATTTTGCTGCCTAGGTAGTAGAATTCCTTAAATTCATCTACTTCGTGACCATCGAGCCCGATGTTAAGTTTCTCGCTGTTCTCATTTCTGATACTTCTCATTACTTTTGTCTTTCTTCGATTTACTCTCACCCCATATTCCGTACTCATCAGACTGTTCATTCCGTTCAGCAGTTCATGCAATTCTTCTTCTCTTTCACTCAGGATAGCAATGTCATCAGTGAATCTTATCACAGATATCCTTTCACCTTGAATTTTAATTCCAGCCCTGAACGTTTCCTTTATTTCCATCATTGCTTCTTCGATGTACAGATTGAACGGGTGGGGGAGGGGCGAAAGACTACAGCCTTGTCTTACCCCCATTTTAATTCCCTCTTGGCTCTTGTATATATTGTATGTTACACGTCCCTCCCTATAGCTTACCCCTATTTTTTTCTGTATTTCGAACATCTTGCGCCATTTTACATTGTCGAACGCTTTTTCCACGTCGACAAATCCTATGAGCGTGTCTTGATTTTTCTTTAGTCTTGTTTCCATTATCAACTGCAACGTCAGAATTGCCTCTTTTGGTGCCTTAACCTTTCTTGGAGCCAAACTGATCGTGACGTAGCACATCCTCAATATTAACTTGTCAGCTCTTGTAGTCTTCGGAATTGTATTGATGATATTTTTCCGAAAGTCAGATGGTATGTCGCTAGACTCACGCATTCTACACTCCAACGTGAACAGCCGTTTTGTTGCCACTTCCCCCAATAATTTTAGAAATTCTGATGGAGGGCTTCTGCCTTACTTTATCTTAAGCTCTCCAGAGCTCTCTTAAATTCTGATTCTAATACTGCATCCGCTACTCTTCTAAATCCAATTCTGTTTCTTCTACTCTCCCATCAGACATCTTCCCCCTCACAGAGGCCTTCAGTGTATTCTTTCAACCAATCCGCTCTCGCGTCTGCATTTAACAGTGGAAATCCCATTGCACTCTTAATGTTACCACCCTTGCTTTTAATATCACCGAATGTTGTTTTGACTTTCCTATATTCTCAGTCAGTCCATCCGGAAATAATTTCTTTTTCGATTTCTTCACATTTTTCATACAACCATTTCGTCTTAGCTTCCCTGCAGTTTCTATTTATTTCAGTTTTCCTGAACATTTTTGTACTTCTTCCTTTCATCGATCGACTGAAGTATTTCTTCTATTTTCCATGGTTTCTTCGCAGTTACCTTGTTTGTACCTATGTTTGTCCTTTCATCTTCAGTAATTGCTCTTTTTTAGAGATTTCCATTCCTCTTCAACTGTACAGTCTGCTGTGTTATTCCTCATTACTGTATCTACAGTCTTAGAGAACTTAGAGCTTGTCTCGTCATTCCTTAGTACTGCCGTATCCCACATCTCTGCATATTGATTCTTCCTGACTAATCTCTTAAACTTTTACATACTCTTCATTACTACTAAATTGTGATCTGAGACTATATCTGCTCCTGGGTAAGGTTTACAATCCAGTATCTGATTTCGGAATCTCTGCCTGGCCATGGTGTAAGCTAACTGAAATCTACCCGTATCACCCGCCCTTTTCCATGTAACTGTTGTAAATCTTTAACAGAGTATTCCTATTACTAGCTGAAATTTATTACAGTATTCAGTTAGTCTTTCTGTTTTCTCATTCCTTGCCCCAAGCCCATATCCTTTTGTAACCGTTTCTTCTACTCCTTCCTCTACAACTGCATTCCAGTCCCTCACGACTGTTAGATTTTTGTCTCCTTTTAGCTACTGTATTAGCCCTTCAATATCTTCATATACTTACCTCTTCATCTCCAGCGTACAACGTCGGCATGTATACCTGAACTATCGTTATCGGTGTTGGTTTGCTGTCAATTCTGATCGGAGTGACCCTATCACTGAATCGTTCAACAGCAACTTACTCTCTGCCCTACCCCCTATTCACAACGAATCGTCCGCAGCTCGTGGTCGTGCGGTAGCGTTCTCGCTTCCCACGCTCGGGTTCCAGGGTTCGATTCCCGGCGGGGTCAGGGATTTTCTCTGCCTTGTGATGACTGGGTGTTGTGTGCTGTCCTTAGGTTAGTTAGGTTTAAGTAGTTCTAGGGGACTGGTGACCATAGGTGTTAAGTCCCATAGCGCTCAGAGCCATTTGAACCGTTTGAACCACAACGAATTCTACTTCCTTTATACCATTTTCTGCGGTTGTTGACATTAATCTATACTCACATGACCAGAAATCCTCGTCTTCTTTCCATTTCACTTCATTGACCCCTACCATACCCACACTGAGCCTGTGCACTACACTTTTCAGATTTTATTGCTTCCCAACCACGTTCTAGCTTCTGACATTGCAAGCCCCGACTTGTAGAAGGTTATCCTTTCGTTGATTATTCAGTCTTTTTCTCGTGGTCTCCTCCTCCTTGGCAGTCCCCTCGCGGAGATCCGAACGGGGGACTATTCCGGAATCTTTGGCCAATGGAAAGATCATCATGACACTTTTTCAGTTACAGGCTACATGTCCTGTGGATACATATTATGTGTCTTTAATGTTGTGGTTTGGGGTGTCACCACCAGACACCACACTTGCTAGGGGGTAGCCTTTAAATCGGCCGCGGTCCGATAGTATACGTCGGACCCGCGTGTCGCCACTATCAGTGATTGCAGACCTTGCGCCGCCACACAGCAGGTCTAGAGAGACTTCCTAGCACCCGCCCCAGTTGTAGAACAGACTTTGCTAGCGATGGTTCACTGACGAAATACGCTCTCATTTGCCGAGACGATAGTTTAACATAACATTCAGCTACGTCATTTGCTACGACCTAGCAAGGCGCCATATTCAGTTTGAAACGCGTACGTTTCATATGTATTCATTACCAGCGATGGCGAGGCATGACCGAATCTCTGACCAGAGAGTTATTTATCGTTGCTAGTCTGCGCTTGGCCGCGCGAGAGTTCAATAGTGTGAGGCGAGTGGGCAGAGAGAGTGGTTGAGTTGCGAGTTGGACTCAGTCGGAAGTAGTGTGTGTGAGGAGTCGGTAGTAGTCGTAGCGAGTGGACAGTTGTACTGAGCGGGCGTCGGCATGCGTCGGCGGCGTGCTCTCCTTCCATCTCTGGTCACGATTCAGGACGAGGTATATTGTTTTAGAAGGTAATGAAGCAGCATTGCGCTCAGCTAATGACATATGTTAATTGTAATTAATTTGTTCAAGAATTGCCCCAATAATAATTTTCTTATAAAGTAACTGTTTTAAACAAAAGATTCATTTCAAGTAATACTTCCTATGCATTCCCTCCAAGAATTAAAATTAAACATGGGCCAGCATTGCACGGAGCTGTGCCGAAAAATAAGAGCAGATATTGATGGAGTTTACTGATGTAAGGATTTTGGTTTTTGTGTTCTGGTTTAATTATTGCGCACAGGGCCGGAGGTCAGCGCCGCTGCCCTTATAAAATTTGTCAGGTTTAATTATTTGTGTACAGATGTTACACATAGTTTATGCTTCATTATTTAATTAATTTTATTGTGGGTTTAATGAGCAATCTTCATTAGCATTGTCTTTTATTTTTGCGGGGGGGTTACACTAGGCGACATCCGGACCAGGATCGTATTTCTTTGAGAATCTTCTGATAAGTAGTCAGATATCTGCTCTTATTTACTAAAATATAATTAGCATTTGGCGCATTGCTTTTACTAATTTTGCGACTTTCTCTCACAGATCATCGGCAATTCGTTGCTCTTTGTTGTATTTGTGTTTGTTCCATTTTGTATTGTCTTTGTTTCATTATTGAATAATTGTGATTTGTGTAAAAATGCCGCGAAAAACTCTAAAAGTACATCGCGAGGTATAATGAGTGAAATAACCGAATTAAACAACTTGACCGATAGTAATTGTGACACGCTATGTAATGATGACAATCCTCCATTTAGTGACAATTAGTGTGTACCGACCAGGAATGTTGATTTTGATCTTATTGATGAACAGATAAATTCAATTACGTCGGGTGTTAATTTAACGACAATAGATGACGCGGGGCGTTCTGTTGCAATGAGCGCTGCCCAGCTTGACACACCCGGTTTGCAGGATTTACGTGACGAGCAGATAAATTTTTCTAATGAAAATGAACAGAGTAATCAGAATGCGTCGGATTTATTTAATTCCGATTTAGAGACCAACAGTGTACATCCGATTAGTAAACATTTTCAAGAATCACAGAATGACCAAATGGTCACACAAGACGTGACAATTGCGGATACACCACCAAACAGCACAGAGAATAGAAATGCTAATTTTGACTTGGAACAAATTATGGCAAGATTGCTACAACAACAAAGTGAGAATCTCAAACAACAATTTAGTGAATATTTCAAACAACTTAGTGAACAGAACAAAGACCTTAATGAAAAATTAGACAACAATTCCAGACAGTTAAATGAAAAATTAGACAACAATTCGAGACAGCTTAGTGAACAGTTTAGAGCCGTTGCCGCGCAGTGTCATGACACTAAGGAACAATTACGTGTGGAAATTGAGGCTTGTGCTAGGAAAAGTAGCGAAGAAATTAGATCTGTTGCTCAAGAATTAAGGGATATGCAAACAGCCACAACAGAAACACTTAGAGACGAAATTAGTGCAGTCGGTAAACAATGCTCTGAAAAATCAAAACAATTACGCGACGAGTTTAAAGTAATGACAGCAGAACTTTTGCACACAATGGATGCAAAGGTTGACGCGAAATTTGAACTACAGAACAGTCAAATTGACGAGCGTTTTAATCTTCACCTACAAAACAGTGATACGCGTTTCCGCAAATTTATACAGGATCAAAATAAAGTAAAACGTCAAGTCATGGAAACAATTACTGCACAGAGACAAGAAGACAAACGTAAAATGTTTGCGAAGGCAAAAAAATACATAGACAACAATATTGCTACAGTGTCCGACGAAATTAATACCATCAAACAGTTGAACACGGAATTATGTGCTGAGATTTCTGACCTTAAATCAAAAACAGATACACACACAATAGATTTTGAAACAGTGACCGACAGACTCGAACAATTAGAACTAACACAGGATTCTGATGTCGTCAAAGCTGACATTAAAAAATTGAACGAAACCACACGTAAATTACAAAAACAGATTAATGCTTCTGACACTAAGAACATTGATCAGGTAAAAATACTGACTGAAAAATGTGATGAACTGGCCAGTCGTATTGATGTTATTGAAAGTAATAATGAGAGCAAATCAGACGATACTGCACCGATTTTGTTTAACCAAACACCTGAATTTCAAAATTTACAGCAGACAATCAATGAGATCGATTTGTCTAATAATACATTACGTAGAAAATTGTCAAGTTTACAGCAAGAAGTAACAGAGATGAAAAATATTTCAGTTAATAACACGTCACAGCAGACGCCACTTTGCGAACATTTGTCAGACTCACGCAGTGCGTATAATTTGGGTAATCTACAGAGAGTACGGGACTTGGATTCCGAACAGCCACAGTCCAACAGATTCTCATACAATCCTGAACCTGTTCCGTCATACAGAGACGATAATTTTGAATACAAACATTTTCTATCTGTGAGAAAATTTAAAGTGTTTAAAAATGACAGAACACAGATTCACCCACTGGATTGGATACAACAATTTAGCTTTGCTTTTCCACCGACTTGGCCCGTAACACACAAACTTGAATTTATTTGCCGTTTTTTGGAAGGCGAACGGCAACTCGTATGCTACCGATTGCGAGGCAATGCTATTCGGTAGAAGAGTTTCAGAATGCTTTCTTGTCAGCGTATTGGTCGAAGACGACACAGCGCGGAATTAAAGATCAACTAATTAGTTTACCAAATTATGAGAACTTAAATTTTCCGAGTGTCACGCAATTTTTTGAGCATATGGTCCAATAAAACCAGTACTTAAGTGAACCATATAGTGAATCTGCACCCATTCAATTATGTATTTCTAAATTGCCACGATCATTAAGAGTGTCACTTTTAACGGGTCAGCAAAAGGAAAATATCTCGGCATTCAGGGATCTGTTACAGCTTTTGGAAGTGCAGCAATCAGATTATTCCTTCTTAAACAAAAATTTCTCATATAACAACCAAAGCCAACAAACTTACAGTAATTACGATCAGGCACGTAATTTAAATAGCAAAGCCAACAGACGCTTTGGGAATGACAACCACCAGAACTTCAATAACAGACAAAATTTTAATTATCAATATCGTCAAAATTATCAGTGACAGCAAACACATTTTGGTAACAATACAGGTTTTTCACCGCAACAGCATGAAAGTCAGCCGGTTAGAATACCTAACCAACAATGCAGTACCCAGCTACAACAAATAGAAACGCACGCCAGCAAGGAAATAACTACGTGCAGAAAACACAGTACTTCAATTTCTATCGCAATGCACCGTATAGGTATGACTATCACGACAGACGTAAAACCAATGAGCAGAATTTTCAACGTACATTTAATAACAGTCGGTCTTACCAACAGCAAAATCATCCACAAGAACATATTCTCATGAATGAACCAGATAGTAGATATCATCCAGAACGTAATACGTCTGGAAGAAATAACAGAACAGTTCAAATAGTCGAAATGCCACAGAATCCTCCTGAAAATAACAACACGCCAGATAGAATTTGACTAGATACTGTACAGGTCGCATCTTCCAGTAACACAAGCACTACTTTTGACACGCAAAATGTTGTTCACGAATATGTTATGACTTTTGACGATATCAGAGACACTCTTTTGCAGGGAAGACCAGTTGTTCAAAAAGCTATTTCACACCCTGTGATCGAAATTAAAATTGGTTCATCGAAATTCTCAGCAGTAATCGATTCTGGATCACCTATGTCAGTAATAAATGAAGAAATTTTCAACGAGTGTAACAAAGAGAATACCTATCCTACATTACCATTAGGCAAAACGAAAGTGAAAGGAGCAGTATCGAGTAAAGGAGTAGATGTAAAATTACAGATACATTTATAATTTTGTATTGCAGGTCATACATTTCACTCAAATTTTTGGATTGTTCCTTTATTGACAACAGACGTTATTTTAGGTACTAATTTTCTGGTACAACACGACGCAGTTATTGATTTTCCAAATTCCTATTTAATGCTAAAGGATGAAAATGTACAACTGGCTTTAGAATTTCAGCATTCTTTATCTGTAGAAGAACAAACAATTAATCGTACAGAGGTCATTTCCATATCACGTAACATAGACTGTAATGCCACATTGTTTATGGATACATACGTACACAACTATAGTACTCCAGACGAAGCTGACTATGACGTAATACAGATGATTTTTGATAAAGTTAAACAAAGCAGTGCAAATACAGACGACGAACGCACGCAACTACACAACATTCTTTTACAGCAAGCTCCAGTTTTCGACAACATTCCTGGTACTATGTCCGGTTTTATGTATGAATTTCAAGTCAAACAGCATGATACATTTAAAGCAAAGCATTATCCCATTCCATATATTCATAGAGAACAGGTTAAGAAAGAATTGCAGTATATGCTTGACCAAGGAATTATTGAACCAGCAGTTAGTCCGTACATAAACTCGCTCCATATTGTCAAGAAAAAGGATGGCTCACTTCGCGTCGTGCTTGATTCACGTCACTTCAATGACATAATTATTAATGAAACAGATCGACCACAGACACTAGAGGAACTACTACAGAAATTTCACGGTACTGCTATTTATTCCACATTAGATTTGAAATCGGCATTTTGGCAAATTCAGCTCCATCCGAACTGCAGAAAGTACACAGCATTTCTCTGTTTTGGTGACTGTTATTAATTTTGTAAATTACCATTCGGTTTAACAATTTCCTCTGCAGCTTTTATTCGCAGTTTGAACACAATACTTCCGACAGAACTTAAAGACAGAATCACAACGTACGTAGACGACATACTTATTGCAGAAGCTAACTGGTCTGAACACAATCTGATTCTTGAACAACTGTTGCAAACTTTTCGTGCACAAGGACTCGCAGTTAATCTCAGTAAATCGCATTTTGGTAAAACTTCTATAAAATTTATTGGACATGTAATTTCAGCAGAAGGCATTGCGCCTGATCCGGAAAAACTTCAAGCTTTACGTGACATTACTGTTCCTACGACGAAGAAACAACTGCGCAGCTTTTTGGGTTTAATTAACTTTTTTCGTAAATTTATTCATCACTCTGCTTTAGACACACCTAGATTATGTCAATTGACAAGTAAAAACACTATTTGGTCTTGGGATAAGCAAGCACATTCTGAATTTATGAATCTGAAACATGCTTTGTTGAATGCACCACTTTTATCGCACCCAGATCTTACTAAATTTTTTTCCATTGCCACCGACAGGTCTAACACCGCTTTAGGCGTACATATTTTTCAGGAAATTTAGGAGGATGGTTGTACAGTAATTTAAAAAATCGCATTTGCAAGTCGCATTCTGTCACCTGCTGAACGAAATTATTCCGTTACTGAACTTGAAACATTATGTGTTGTTTGGGCTTTTACGAGATTTCGGCATTTTCTTTATGGAAGACATACTACTGTTTATACAGACCACAGAGCGATACAATTTTTACTTTCGGCTAAATTTACACACGACAGACTAAGTAGATGGAAGCTTTATCTACAGGAATTTAATTTTACAGTAGTTCACATTCCCGGCACACATAATGTTGTAGCAGACGCACTATCTCGTTCTCTCAGCAACAGTCAGCAAGACATCGCAACCAACTTCTGCAAAGCAAATTTCAGCCTCATGTACATTCAGCAAGTTGCATTTGAAAATTTCATTTCGTCGTCACTACAAGACATAGCACAAGAGCAAAGAAAAGACAATGTGTGGAAAGAAATTAAACACCTTCGGCAAGATAAGAATAATGTTACTATTAGAAACCATTACACTGTACGCAATGACATTCTGTTTCGCCGCTCTCATCCTGACAGCAACAATTGGTTATTATGCATTCCTGACGAGCTTGTTAACAAATTAATCTGGTATACTCATTTAAGTTATGGACATTACGGAGCTAGAAAATGTTTCCTTATACTGAGACAGAACTGTTATTTTGCCAACATGGAGAAACGTATACGACGAGTTTTAGCGTCATGTAAAATCTGCCAGAAAGCTAAGTCAGACATGACTTCACATATTCCTCCATTATATCCCAATGTACCTGTTAAATTAAGACACATGGCCGCTGTAGACATTTTTGGTCCGATTCCCAGAACTAATAGAGGTTTTTGCTACATCTTTGTTGCAGTTGAACTCACTTCAAAATTTGTTACCTTCACTCCGTTACGCAAAGCTACTGCTAAAACTGTTTCGAAAGCATTTGTAAAACATTTTTTATTTCATGTAGGGCATGTGATGAAAGTAATTTCCGACAATGGATCACAATTTCGATCTGCTATATGGACACGTATGTTAGGAGCTAGAAACATTTCTCCGATCTATATATCCAGGTACCATGCTTCTTCGAACCCTTGTGAACGATTAATGAAAGAAATTGGTAAACTGTGTAGAATATACTGCCACAAAAGACATATTGATTGGGACACACACATACACTCATTCCAGGATGTAATTAATTCCATACCATTTTGGTAAACATTTTTGGAAAGCAGTGATCAATTAATTGTTATATTTTGACTAAAATTCAGTCTTGATCACGTCATGTATGTTTTAATGATAGAGGTAACCGGTTTCGGTTCTTTCTACAAAACCATCATCAGACCCATGGCTCCCTTAGGATGGTAGGCGGAGCTCTCCTCGCTGCTACGCAGTCAACTATGAAATGGTTAAGATATAGCAAACACCAGTTGACTGCGTAGCAGCGAGGAGAGCTCCGCCTACCGTCCTAAGGGAGCCATGGGTCTGATGATGGTTTTGTAGAAAGAACCGAAACCGGTTACCTGTATCATTAAAACATACATGACGTGATCAAGACTGAACTTTAGTCTAAATAATTCCATACCAAATGAATCCACTATGCTATCTCCGTTTGTTATACTGAAAAATGCTGAACCACCTAACAAAATTAAAGAATTAGTAACATTTCCTACATCTCGTCGACTACGACACCATGAAATAATTGACATTGCGCCGAACAACATCAAACGTGCCGCAGAGCGCCTGAGAAGACAGCAAAAACAGATTTGTACACGCCGTGACTTCCACATTGGACAGAAGATATTAGTACGTACACACTATTTATCCAACAAAATAAAAGGTAGGTGCAGTAAATTTGAACTTCTATGCGCAGGTCCATATCGGATTCGCAGCATTCCTCACCCCAATGTTGTACACGTCGAAACTTTGAGAACCAGAAAATCGAAAGGAAACCACCACTGGTCAAACGTCAAACCTTTTATTGAATGAAGATTTTATGACCACTTATGCAATTATATTCACATGACTACTTACTGATGATTGTCGTATTATTTTTCTTGGCAAGTGCCCGGCAAGGTAAGCTTAGCAGGTCGCTTTTCTTGTCGTTATACACCCTAGGCTGTGCACATTTTCCATTTTTTTGTGTATGTATGATTGTTTTCCTGTTTTGTTTGTATGCACTATGAAATAGTTAAGATATAGCAAACACCAGTTGACTTTTACATTTTGCCTTATGATATCTCAACATCGTGACTACTTTACTGTTACATTGTGATACACTGGGTACATTTTTGCCTCTGAACACTGTCTATTTTTTTCTCACATATTACGTTTTCTGTCATGTTATGCTGTATGCTTAATTATGTTACCATAAACCAGTCATTATTTAGTGAGTATATTATGTAAATGCAAGACATTAATCTTTGTTCATCAATTTCAGAAAGAAATGATGCGTGAAAAGAAATAAATTAAACAAAATGGGAATTTCACCTTCGGAATGAACGAAAGAGAATGCAATACTTCGTGATGAAGAGTAAATGGATCAGAATTAACAAGCATTAACAAGAATATACTATACACATCGTAGAATAGCAGTCTTAACTAATTTTTTCTTTCAGAATACGAGGCGATTGATGCAGGCTGTCAGACAGAACTACACATCTTAGTTTTAGTGATGAAATATGATAGAAATAAGGAATAGTTGTATAATGAATAATGAAGTGATTTTTTGCCGATGATAATGAATGATGATGAATAATGATGAAGAATATGCTACTGTGAATAATGAAGTTTTTCGTTACAGGTGATGATAAGAATGGAGTTATGGTGATATGGATAATGAAGTTTTTCTTTACAGATGAGGATGATGTTGAAGTTATGTATTTATGCTATGTAATTATTGAAGTATTTGTTGCAGTTCGTTTTGACAGTAGGTATTATATTGCATAGTATGATGACTGAAGGTTTTGGAAGGGACAGCTATGGAACACAGTTTTATACACATTTCATTACCTGTTAATTCGAAGTTCACTACTTTTCAGCATAAAATGCGTTTCTTCTTTCAGTTTAATAATCCATTTTTGTATATTTTGCAGAAGAAATTATTTATGAAATTAATGTGCTATAAGCAGTTGTTCATTAAGTCTATGTCATTTATGAATGTGATTACATATACTCTACTTATTTCATAATCTTGCTACAGCTGACTCATGACGAATGACGTTACACATTTTCATTTACAGCAACAACCCAAAAGCAATTTTTTTTCTTTCCCCTGTAATTACCCAACGCAATGCATTGCTAACACAAAAAAGGGAAAGTACTACCAGTCCCAAATAATGCTACCAATTTAAAAGAGTTATGAGTAATACTGAATGATGTTTTCCAACCACAGACTTTGAGTGATAGTTACAGTACAATAATAATGCTTTGTGACTGGGAAATGAATGCTTGTGATTACTGTATTGAGATGACCAATGATTAATTATGAATATTATTCTGTAATACTATGTTATTGACTACCTCCTGTTTTATGTAATGACTTCTGATGATTTGTAATTAGGAAATGAGTGCCAATGTTCTCTGTAAAATACCACATGAATATTATTAAGTAATGACTTCTGATGATTTGTAATTAGGAAATGAGTGCCAATGTTCTCTGTAAAACACCACATGAATATAATTATGTAATGACTTCTGATGATTTATAATTAGGCAATGAGTGCCAATGTTCTCTGTAAAGCAATTTATGAACATTATTCTGTAATACTACATACATGGTACAGAAATGGTCAATAACTGGGCAATGAATGCCGCAAACTACTAATGTAATTCTCAGTGAAGTCTAGTATGTGACTTAATGTCCTTCACCTTCTGGCGTAACTACCCTGAATTACTGCAATATCTGTTTGTCCTGTATATCCTCTTGATCATGGAGCACTATATTTGGTTTTTGCACTAATTCTACGTTGGTGTACCTTACAAGAACGTGGTGTTGACACGACATGTTGTCCACCACTGTAAGCGATGGAAATGTTATTATGGTCCCACTGTTTGGTGTACCTAATGTACTAGCAAAATGATAACATGGAATATTACTACGACATTTCAGTGTCTTGGCTACACTGATTAAGACTTCAAGGAAAAGAGCTTCAGATTGTCTCACTTGGTGTTGTGCTTCTGTAGAAAGATATGGACTTTCAGTGCAGCTGCGTGCAACCTAAAGTGCTACAACCATGATGCAATCCTTTCCTTTCCTATCCTAATTCTTGTAACATAGTGAAAATCATTTTTTTGCTAATATGATTTGTATTCATGACCAATACATTTTTTTTATTTGCTTATATGTTCTGAACTACAGTGTGTATGCGCTTCTGCCATTTGTTAATATGTTTTGTACCGAACTTCAGTGCCTGTGCACTTTTATCATTTCTCAATGTGATTAGTACTCGTTGCCTATACATTTGTGATTTCCTGATATGTTCACTACTTCAGTGCGTGTGCACCTTTGTCATTTTTCTAACATGATTTCTACTCATTGTATGTACATTTTTTTTGATTTGCTGATATGTTCTGAACTACAGTACATGTGCACTTATGTCATTTGTCAAGAGATTTGTACTCATTATGTCTATTTGTTGTGAAAACTTTGGAGAATCTTTCAGTGCATGTGCACTTATGTCATTTGTTAATATGTTTTGTACTCACATTTTGTTATTGCCTAATATGTTTTGTACTCGGTGCATGTGCACCATATTTACTTCATGCTCTACATCTGTATATTCTCTGTTTGTAAAGTTAATTAGTTAAGAAAAAATTTTTTGCTCTTGGCAAATCCAAATGACTCACCATCGCTGCCAAACTTTTGCCCCCGCCAGTGGAGGGTTATGAAACGCCTACGTTTCATATGCATTCATTACCAGCGATGGCGAAGCAAGACCGAATCTCTGACCAGAGAGTTATTTATCGTTGCTAGTCTGCGCTTGACCGCGCGAGAGTTCAGTAGTGTGAGGCGAGTGGGCAGAGAGAGTGTTTGAGTTGCGAGTGGCACTCTGTCGGCAGTAGTTGTAGCGAGTGGACGGTCGTACTGAGCGGCCGTCGGCATGCGTCAGCGGCGTGCTCTCCTTGCATCTCTGGTCACGATTCTGGACGAGGTATATTGTTTTAGAAGGTAATGAAGCAGCATTGCGCTCAGCTAATAACATATGTTAATTGTAATTAATTTGTTCAAGAATTGCCCCAATAATAATTTTCTTATAAAGTAACTGTTTTAAACAAAAAGATTCATTTCAAGTCAAGTAATACTTCCTATGCATTCCCTCCAAGAATTAAAATTAAACATGGGCCAGCGTTGCACGGAGCTGTGCCGAAAAATAAGAGCAGATATTGATGCACTTTACTGATGTAAGAATTTTGGTTTTTGTGTTCAAGTTTAATTATTGCACAGGACCGAAGGTCAGCACCGCTGCCCTTATAAAATTTGTCAGGTTTAATTATTTGTGTTCAGATGTTACACATACTTTATACTTCATTATTTAATTAATTTTATTGTGGGTTTAATGAACAGTCTTCATTAGTTAGTGTTTGTGGGGAGTTTACATTTGGGTCATTATTATTCTTTAATTTTGCAAGGAGGTTACGCTTGACTCATTTTTTATTATTTAATTTTGTGGGAAGATAACATTTCACTTAATATTGACTTTCATATTCTTGCTGTGAGGTTACAATTTCACTATTATTGACATTTAAAATATTTTGCGGGGAGGTTACAAGTTACTACTGATATTGTGAATCATGTACCGTCAAGAGCGACGTTCATCATTAATGGATTAAAGCTAAGTATTCCACCAGCTACGTCCGTTTTTCTAAATTCTAATTTCCTTGTCCTTTTCCAGACCTAACGCCAGCCAGCGTGAGCTAAAACGCGTGCCTTTCGGCTTCCTCTAGTAACACGGTGTTGGCTCTCCTGCCAACCACAACATGGTTTCCATTGCATCCTGCATTCTTATGCCGTTGATCATGCTGATTGTTCCGCGTTTAGGAGGAGAGAAATGCTATGTAGCTTAATGCCTTACCTGGATGTAAGCTGTCCATCTGCAATTGTCTTCGAATCACCAAGAAGAATTCGTATACTTATCACCTACCTGAGTGCCACAAACAACAGACAGCCGAATCGCCACCTTCTACCAGTCACCTCCAGTCACCTGCCACCTGCTAGAGTTGACTTCCAGTCAGCCGCCAGGCAGTGGTGTACCGTACGGCCACCACCTCCCTCACCCCCCCCCCCCCCCCCCCCGGTAACAACCTTTTCAAATTGTCCACTGACATCTCCGATTTGTGACGTAGGCAGCCAGCACATAACCGAAAATAACTCTATATGAAGCAAGACATGCACCAGAATACAGCAGTGGACCACCCTGAAGAGGATCGCAGTAAGCCTGTTGAAAAGCTGGCAGTTTGTTTTAGTAGTTCACAATGACACGGCCTTGGAAGTCTACAGGAGCTTTCTTATCACCTGTTACTGGGGCACGCTTGGTGAAACCTATGACACATTGGCACTCACGTCCAGGACAACGTACTGGGTTTTATTACGTGAAAAGCGAGCCACAGATATCTGAGAACCTGTTGCTTACACTCGGATCTCCGTTAACATTATCTGCAGTTTGTGACTCTGAAAGTTACACGTTGTCTTTTACTTGTCCAAGGTACTGGTAGGATCAGCTTTGTGATACATCTCTTTTCTGATTTCCTAAATCCCAAGAATGACAATGCAAGCAGAGTCTGCGTTCGCTTGCCTTGAACAAGTACCAAACACAAAATATCACATTATTGAACCAAATTTATGTAAATATTAATTAATTAAACTGATAAAAATGCGCCACCTAACAGATCATTTGGTAATTTAATTAAATATCAATCTATGTAATTGACATCCAATATTCATGAAAAATTTCATTGAAATATTATTATGGGGAGGTGCGAACTGACTGATTTCATTGATCCTGATTAGGGAGCGACATGGCGTTGTGGGATGTAATAGCATCGAACTTAGCAATAATTAACATTTATTTATTTATTTTCTAATTAAACGTGAGACACACACTGACTGTAAGTTAAAAAACACTACTTGGAATGCTGGCTCGTGAATCTAAGACACAAGGTACATTATACAACACAACTACTGGACCGATATGTGTGGGGAATGTCTGCTAAATTACCGGTTACGTTTTATCAAGATCTCATACATCACTTTCACACTGATCATTCACACAAAGAAAGATAGAATTTAGAAGAAAGCTTTCCTGCTCTCCATGTAAGGTCACTGGATCGGAGCGAGACTGGTTTTAACTACCAGTTTCAGAGAACAAATCCCACTGCTGAAAATCCCTACAACTCATTAATTTTGCAGATACTCCGCGATGAAGCTGAAGCTTCACTTCGAACACTAGAAGTGTTTACGTCGAATTGGAGCCTCATGGTTTACAAAGAAACCCACCTGGTGCAGCAGAGTATGTTCTACGAAGTATATTGGACCGTAAATCAAATAAAATTTAACACAAGCATTCCACAAAGAACACTACACATTCATACATAATACACGAAACTAACTAAAACTGTACATCACGTGTGGACACCGCTAGTCCATGTTAAGTTGCAGGTGCACATAAAATATCATCGAATAAATTGAATTCTAATGAAATTAAGACTGTCTCAAAATGAAATAATTATCTCGGCGTGAGCATCAATGTCACATACCAGAGTGACTACTGGAAACTCAAAGAAAGCTAACTCTCACACATTTCAACTTAGAGATTATGCTCAGAGGATCTTCATTCACCGGCGTCATAGAGAAGAGTAAAACTAACCTGTCCCATCACCGTGGTCTACACAGCAACCCAGAAGGGTCCAGAGAGCGTAAGCGCTTTCTGCCTGTACCTATCTCGCAATGGATGCTGACCAGTGGCCACTAATGCCTCTCCGACCCAACGTATTCAAATCTCTACTCGAAAGTTGGCTAATTGTCCTTAATATTCAAGGAAACATCCAGGCAACTGAGGAAACCTGAACTTCCAGCCACAGACAAACCACATATTCATTCTAGCAGACAGTGCGGACAGGAAAGACATGACATGAATACATTATAATGGATTACATAGATACGTAGATAACATAGTTACACTACTGGCCAATAAAATTGCTACACCAAGAAGAAATGCAGATGATAAACGGGTATTCAAACGGTTCAAATGGCTCTGAGCACTAAGGGACTCAACTTCTGAGGTCATGAGTCCCCTAGAACTTAGAACTAGTTAAACCTAACTAACCTAAGGACATCTCAAACATCCATGCCCGAGGCAGGATTCGAACCTGCGACCGTAGCGGTCTTGCGGTTCCAGACTGCAGCCCCTTTTTTAACGGGCATTCATTGGACAAATATATTATACTAGAACTG
This sequence comes from Schistocerca americana, assembly GCF_021461395.2. Taxonomy (NCBI): domain Eukaryota; kingdom Metazoa; phylum Arthropoda; class Insecta; order Orthoptera; family Acrididae; genus Schistocerca; species Schistocerca americana. The sequence continues at coordinate 264,131,427 of NC_060122.1, read as the reverse complement.
ACATGCGATTACATTTTCACGCAATTTGGCTGCATAGATTGTGAGATATCAGTACCCAGAACAACCACCTCTGGCCTTAATAACGACCTTGATACGCCTGGGCATTGAATCAAACAGAGCTTGGATGGCGTGTACAGGTACAGCTGCCCATGCAGCTTCAACACGATACAACAGTTCATCAAGATTAGTGACTGGCGTATTGTGACGAGCCAGTAGCTCTGCCACCATTGACCAGCCGTTTTCAGTTGGTAAGAGATGTGGAGAAAGTGCTTGCCACGGCAGCAGTCGAACATTTCCTTTATCCAGAAAGGCCCGTACAGGACCTGCAACATGCAGTCGTGCATTATCCTGCTGAAATGTAGGGATCGAATGAGGGGTAGAGCCAAGGGTCGTAACACATCTGAAATGTAACGTCCGCTGTTCAAAGTTACGTCAATGCGAACAGGAGGTGACCGAGACGTGTAACCAATGGCACACCATACCATCACGCCGGGTGATACGCCAGTATGGCGATGACGAATACACGCTTCCAATGTGCGTTCACCGCGATATCGCCAAACACGGATGCGACCATCATGATGCTGTAAACAGAAACTGGATTTACCCGAAAAAATGAGGTTTTGCCATTCGTGCACCCAGGTTCGTCGTTGCGTACACCATCACAGGGGCTCCTGTCTTTGATGCAGCGTCAAGGGTAACCGCAGCCGTTGTCTACGAGCTGATAGTCGATGCCGCTGCAAACGTCGTCGAACTGTTCGTGCAGATGGTTGTTGTCTTGCAAACGTCCCCTCCTGTTGACTCGGGGATCGACACGTGGCTGCACGGTCCGTTACAGTCATGCGGATAAGATGCCTGTCATCTCTAGTGATACGAGGTCGTTGGGATCCAGCACGGCGTTCCGTATTACCCTCCTAAACCACCGATTCCATATTCTGCTAACAGTGATTGGATCTCGACCAACGCGTGTAGCAATGTCGCGATACGATAAACCGCAATTGTGACAGGCTATAATCCGACCTTTATCAAAGTCGGAAACGTGATGGTACGCATTTCTCCTCCTTACACGAGGCATTGCGACAACGTTTCAGCAGGCAATGCCGGTCAGCTGCTGTTTGTGTATGAGAAATCAGTTGGAAAGTTTCCTGATGTCATCACGTTGTAGGCGTCGCCAACCTTGTGTGAATGCTCTGAAAAGCTAATCATTTGCATATCACAGCATCTTCCTCCTGTCGGTTAAATTTCTCGTCCATTGCACGTTATCTTCGTGGTGTAGCAATTTTAATGGCCAGTAGTATATGAATTTGCAATTCAAAAAGGCATTCTCCTTTGGCGTTGAAATGCCGCTGGATTATCACGCACTCTCGTTCTTCTCTCTCTCCAGGCATAGTCATACGAAACATTTGAGTAATTAAGAATTGTAGCAAACCGAAGGTTGCTTCATAAGATCAATGGAACGGCTCATATGGAGACAAGCTGGCAAAAGCTATCTGGAAATGTAGAATCAGGAATCAGTCGGTTCTGCCTTATAAAGGGTGTTACAAAAAGGTACGGCCAAACTTTCAGGAAACATTCCTCACACACAAAGAAAGAAAATATGTTATGTGGACATGTGTCCGGAAACGCTTACTTTCCATGTTAGAGCTCATTTTATTACTTCTCTTCAAATCATATTAATCATGGAACGGAGACACACAGCAACAGAACGTACCAGCGTGACTTCAAACACTTTGTTACAGGAAATGTTCAAAATGTCCTCCGTTAGCGAGGATACTTGCATCCACCCTCCGTCACATGGAATCCCTGATGCGCTGATGCAGCCCTGGAGAATGGCGTATTGTATCACAGCCGTCCACAATACGAGCACGAAGAGTCTCTACATTAGGTAGCGGGGATGCGTAGACAAGAGCTTTCAAATGCCCCCATAAATGAAAGTCAAGAGGGTTGAGGTCAGGAGAGCGTGGAGGCCATGGAATTGGTCCGCCTCTACCAATCCATCGGTCACCGAATCTGTCGTTGAGAAGCGTACGAACACTTCGACCGAAATTTGCAGGAGCTCCATCGTCCATGAACCACATATTGTGTCGTATTTGTAAAGGCACATGTTCTAGCAGCACAGGTAGAGTATCCCGTATGAAATCATGATAATGTGATCCATTGAGCGTAGGTGGATGAACATGGGGCCCAATCAAGACATCACCAACTTCTCTTCAAATCATGGAACGGAAACACACAGCTACAGAACGTACCAGCGTGACTTCAAACACTTTGTTACAGGAAATGTTCAAAATGTCCTCCGTTAGTGTTGATGACGTGATTGTACAATTGCGTGCGGATTCTCGTCAGCCCACACATGTTGATTGTGAAAATTTACAATTTGATCACGTTGGAAAGAAGCCTCATCCGTAAAGAGAACATTTGCACTGAAATGAGGATTGACACATTGTTAGATGAACCATTCGCAGAAGTGTACCCGTGGAGGCCAATCAGCTGCTGATAGTGCCTGTACACGCTGTACATGGTACGGAAAGAACTGGTTCTCCCGTAGCACTCTCCATACAGTGACGTGGTCAACGTTACCTTGTACAGCAGCAACTTCTCTGACGCTGACTTTAGGGTTATCGTCAACTGCACGAAGAATTGCCTCGTCCATTGCAGGTGTCCTCGTCGTTCTAGGTCTTCCTCAGTCGCGAGTCATAGGTTGGAATGTCCCGTGCTCCTTAAGACGCCGATCAATTGCTACGAACGTCTTCCTGTCGGGACATAGTGGTAGCAGTTACTTCTGTAAAGTATCTGCGAGTATGCGTGCGGAACGATTTGAAGTGGAATGATCATATAAAATTCATTGTTGGTAAGGCGGGTACCAGGTTGAGATTCATTGGGAGAGTCCTTAGAAAATGTAGCCCATCAACAAAGGAGGTGGCTTACAAAACACTCGTTCGACCTATAGTTGAGTATTGCTCATCAGTGTGGGATCCGTACCAGATCGAGTTGACGGAGGAGACAGAGAAGATCCAAAGAAGAGCGGCGTGTTTCGTCACAGGGTTATTTAGTAAGCGTGATAGCGTTACGGAGATGTTTAGGAAATTCAAGTGGCAGACTCTGCAAGAGAGGCGCTCTGCATCGCGGTGTAGCTTGCTCGCCAGGTTTCGATAGGGTGCGTTTCTGGGTGAGGTATCGAATATATTGCTTCCCCCTACTTATACCTCCCGAGGAGATCTCGAATGTAATCAGAGAGATTCGAGCGCGCACGGATGCTTTCAGACAGTCGTTCTTCCCGCGAACCATACGCGACTGGAACAGAAAAGGGAGGTAATGACAGTGGCACGTAAAGTGCCCTCCGCCACACACGGTTGGGTGGGTTGCGGAGTATAAATGTAGATGTAGATGTAGACACCTTCGTTCTGGAAATCTGTCTCGATACAAACTTACCACGCCACGGCTATTGCCCAGCGCTATACCATACGTCAAATGGGCATCTGCCAACTCCACATTTGTAAACATTACACTGACTGCAAAACCACGTTCGTGATGAACACTAAGCTGTTGATGCTACGTACTGATGTGCTTGATGCTAGTACTGTAGAGCATTGAGTCGCATGTCAATACAAGCACCGTAGTCAACATTACCTTCCTTCAATTGGGCCAACTGGCGGTGAAAGGAGAAGTACAGTACATACTGACGAAACTAAAATGAGCTCTAACACGGAAATTAAGCGTTTCCGGACACATGACCACATAACATCTTTTCTTTATTTGCATGAGAGGAATGTTTTCTGAAAGTTTGGCAGTACCTTTTTGTAACACCCTGTATATTGTTCGCGGATGTCGTGTGTAATAGGGCAAGCTAAGTTTCGCACCAGCCTTATAAATCCGTGTTGATTTAAGGAAACTTATCAATTCCAATACAGTCCGCAGCTCGTGGTCGTGCGGTAGCGTTCTCGCTTCCCACGCCCAGGTACCCGGGTTCGTTCCCGGCGGGGTCAGGGATTTTCTCTGCCTCGTGATGACTGGGTGTTGTGTGATGTCCTTCGGTTAGATAGGTTTAAGTAGTTCTAAGTTCTATGGGACTGATGACCATAGATGTTAAGTCCCATAGTGCTCAGAGCCAGTTCCAATACAGAGAAGCAGTGGCAAGCGTAAATGACTGGAGAGAGGTTTGAACCTCGTCCCTCCTGAGTAGGAGACTACTGTCGTAACCAAGGAGGCAACTTAGTAAATCTGCCCGAAAAGACAAAAGCGGTAGAAAGAGGGCAGCGAACTGGCGCGCGCCGCAAGAAGAGGCGAGCGGCGTGACCGGCACATTTCCAGCGGCGGAGGCCGGCGCTTCTTGCAGACGGCGCGGCGGCCGCTCGGCGCACAGGTATGCGGCCGGCGTCGTGACCGGCGCGCTCCACACCGCGCCCCGAACAATGGCCACTCGCCCAACAGGTGGACGCCCGATAGCGCCGCCCGCACCGCCGCGCCGCCCACGCAAGCGAATGCGGGTCGCAGGACCCTCCAAACGCCGGGGCAGACGCTGCCAGCTGCAGCTGCCTGTCTGTAGCTGCCGGCTCTGGGATAACGAGCACCGGGTACTGGCAAGTCGACCTCTCAGTAAGCCCTCACAGCATGGATGGAGGTTTAGTTTCGTCTGTATCCACGTGAGGCAAGGATTCATTTTCGAAACTTGGTCAGTCATAGTGTTTTAACGCTTAAGTCATACGCAGAGCGTAGCGGGACTTTGAATTTCGCCGCGCTACAACTCGTTCCCTCAGATATAAATTATACCGTCGCAACTGTATGAGCGCTCGGCGGCAGAGAAAATATTTATAAGAAACTGAAGGTACAAAAATAATAACGCTTTTTGTTTTCTGACCGCTCTCGTCTCTTGAGAGCGGAAGCTTAACTTCACTTATTCGATAGTCTTGGTATGATTCAGACGCAAAAACTTATTCGTTAGTCTTGGTCTGAAGACGTAAAAACTTATTGATGTGCAGACATATTGTATTGTGGAAGCTTGTACGAAATTTGGAGGATGGAAGCAGCCGTAAAATACATTGCATTCAATATCAAGATGGTTTTAATTCGTAGACATTAGTAATTCCTGGACGATGAAATTTACTGCAAGATTTTGGAGCAGCTACGACTTTTTCATGCAGAAATAAAGCAGGAGATTGTTGGAGAACAAGACTTAGACGCCGCACGAGAGAAGACATATTAACTTGGTAATTACTGAACTCTTATCTACGACATTTCCCCCTGCTAATCACGTTTTGTTATTCTCTGTTCTCTTTCAAATGATTTTTGTAGTAGAAATTAGTTTGACTTTTGCTCAGAAACGCCACAAGGACCACCCCGAGAATAGCTTTTCCGAATCACGAAGTCTGATAGCTTTTCTGTAATACGAAGTCCGATTTGCATTTGGTTCTTTCCCTTTTTCACGGTCATTAACGATTTTAAAACCCACTTTTTATTCACCATTTCTTCCCACATTTTCAACCCTTTTATATTCTTTTCTTCTCTTTTTCTTTTTTTCTAATCACTACAAGAGGTTTAACATTAAGGTAATGTTGCGTACTGTGAAGAGAGGTGTCTCGTAACTGTGACATTTCATTCTGATTCCTGAGAGTTCTCCCGGAAACAGTGAATACTGGTACGTGATTTCCTTAATCGCACCACACTTCCACACCATATCTTAAATACCATAAAAGAGGAGGCGAGATGGAATCATGGTTGGTAGTAACAATTTATAATTAAGACAATTGCCAGCCGGAGTGGCCGAGCGGTTCTAGGCGCTACAGTCTGGAACCGCGCGACGCTACGGTTGCAGGTTCGAATCCTGCCTCGAGCATGGATGTGTGTGATGTCCTTAGGTTAGTTAGGTTTAAGTAGTTCTACGTTCTAGGGGACTGATGACCTCAGAGGTTAAGTCCCATTGTGCTCAGAGCCATTTGACCCATTTTTAAGACAATTTATTGACATTAAACCTTTTAAGGAATTTGACAATTACAAATTGTGGACAAGTCACTAAATAAAGCTTTGCAAATACAGTTAGAAACCCAACTTACCCGTTACTCACATAAACAGTCCCTTATTAAGAAAACAGAATTACTGAAAAACTTCAGAAATTCAAACTCCCATATACGATTTCGCTCAAAATACATATAATAAAAAGAGTTACCAGTAAAGGATGATTTAATGACACTTGAACACTGGTGCCAAGCTAAGATCCAATTACATAACATGACAGAACCACTTAAATAAAAGGAAAAAGAAACTAGAGCGAAACACTGATCTTTAAAAATAAATGTTGACATGCTACGACGTGCTAAAGAAAAAAAATTACTAGAAGGAGCAGCACAAGGAACTCAGAGGATGGTATGCAGCTTAAGGTTTAGCCAGTTGCCAATCCTTAATATTTAAGGAAACAGGTTCATGTACCAACTGGTCACATACGATATATATTTATATATCTACCAGCTTAGCCCGGCTTGGCAGAAGGAAGATAAATAATAAAATTAGGAAGGCGATGTGTGAACACTCCCGGTAGTGTCCAGGTTCAAAACACTGCCAGGCCTAGACCTCGGACAACATTTCACTCCCCGTCAAGGAACTGGCAGAATCAAAAGTTTCTGCCCGAATCACAAAGACATTCCAGTAACTCTGGAACATAGAAACACTCGACAGAACCTGTGCCTCGATGTATGGGTAAGCGTGTAAAGGAACACTTTACACTATTGCCAAAATCGCAACTTTGACATTACGTATTTTACACATGGCCAATTGCATTAATAGAGTGCAGTCTTTGAAAACGCCAACATAAAACCGTTTGATTACAAGAGACACAAAGCACTTATAAAACTTCTGAGAAATCGTTCAAATAACGGCCACCATTTAACTAGGCCAATTGAACTCTTCCATACTACCTGAAAGTTTGCCTGTGAAAGTCTCACCACAATAATAAAGTTTAAATGGCTCTGAGTGCGTCGGTCAACAAAACACAATTACGACTACTTACTTCGTATCATGTATACATTGTATAAAATACGAGGAAGCAGTTTCCACAGCTTCACCGCTTCACTTCAAATTTTGTTCTCAGCGAAGTCACAGAACTTGTATCTCCAAGCATCTCATGTCGCCAAAACGCCCAACCAATTTCACACCACAACATGTAACGGTCATCACGCTCGTTCGGCAGCCGTTGACACTCGTCTCCCAGCCAGTATCACGGGATCTCGAGGGTTACCCGTCGAAGGCTGACAACCAACTCGCTTCGCCCGCCAACCCGGAAGATAAGACACGCGAAAAGAAAAGATAGCTTACATTTTTGGACAACATGATTGTGGAGATGAAACAGCGATTAGTAAGATTAATCAGTTATTCAAAATTAGTCTTAACCGCATTTATTATTATTATTATACCGCCAACCGGTTTCAACCCGACGTAGGGGTCATCTTCTGGGCGTTTGCACCATTGGTCGACTGCTGGTGGTATCAATCCTGTCTACATAACGGCAGAAAACTGATAATCGACCAGTGGTGTAAACGCCCAGAAGATAACCCCTACGTCGGGTTGAAACCGGTTGGCGGTATAATAATAATAATAATAATAATAATAATAAATACGATTAAGACTGTTTTTGAATAATTGAAAGATAGCTTAGCTCAACCACCATCGATGTCAACGATACATGAACAAAATAACACTAGCGCCAGCTCGCCACGGCTCAAATATACATGGAGCATTTGTAATGCAACACACTCTTTTCTCGGTCCGTTTCGGCTGAAAAAAATCGAAATAAGTTGTGGGACATCCTTGAATATTCCTGCATCATCTTCTACAGTTTCGTGAAGTTCCGACAGGTGGCGGTGCTAAACTTAGCCTTCAAAGCGGCGCCTGCAATGGAGGTGCGCTCCAAGTGTAAGTAGGCTGTTTAGGTTTTTTTATTGGTAACGCCGCCTCTGTATGAAAATCACTGGCTGTGCTGTGTGCAGTCTGTGGCTGCTTTGCATTGTTGTAATACTCGCCATTGTAGTGTTAGGCAGCTGGCTGTGAACAGCGCGTAGCGTTGCGCAGTTGGAGGTGAGCCGCCAGCAGTGGTGGATGTGGGGAGAGAGATGGCGGAGTTTTGTAATTTTTAATGAACTGATATATTTATATATGATGATATCAAGGTAAATACATTGTTTGTTCTCTATTAATATCTTTCATTTGCTAACTATCCCTATCAGTAGTTAGTGCCTTCAGTAGTTTGAATCTTTTATTTAGCTGGCAGTAGTGGCGCTCGCTGTATTGCAGTAGCTTGAGCAGCGAAGATTTTTGTGAGGTAAGTGATTTGTGAAAGGTATAGTTTAATGTTTGTCAGGGCCATTCTTTAGTAGGAAATTTTGAAAGTCAGAATGCGTTGCGCTAAAAATATTGTGTGTCAGGTTAAGCACAGTCCTGTATAATTGTTGAAAGGGGACGTTTCATATGTCGACCCTTAGCCTAGGATACCTCACTGGAATCTTCTGATTTTTTTTCTTGTAGTTTGTGTAATTAGTGTAGCTATTGTTTATTGCTAGCGCGTAATTGTAGAGAAAATCTCCTTTGTAGTTGCAGTCTTTCATTGTTGTACAGTAAAACAGTTTTGGCATGCATGTAGATTTGCACCAAGTATTTCGCAGCTGCAATTAACTAGATATTATTTTCAGTGCTATTTTAATGTGTTCTCTTATTTTTGATCTTCAAATTGTGCTTTTCTTTGTTATCGTGTGAAATACTGTGACAATAATGGCGTGTGAAAAACGTAACACTAGGCTCCAAACTAAACTGAGAAATAATAGTGATGACGAGCGTAGCTTATCAGCGCCGCCGAGTAATGAATTTACTAATGTTCAAAGTAGTAATTTGGTAACTGTGCACAGGGAAATGGAGCGGGCGTCAAACAATGGCGTGGACAGTGAAACAATTAGTGAAGAGGGAAGCATTATCGATCGATCGGTCGGCAATAGCTCGCCTCAGGAAGCCGAAATGACACGACACGATCTCGCAAATACTGTAGATTCACGTTTTGGATCCTCACCATTTTCTCAAATAAGTCAAGACACATTTTCTGCTTGTCAAAAAGTGAATGTTTCCGGTGTAAATTCACTGCCGAAAAGCACTGAGGAACATGTTTCAGACACCAATGCATTGTTATTACAATTAATACAACAAATGGGACAAACACAGCAAAAGCTTCAAAAGTTAGACACAATGGAACAAAATCAGAGACAAACACAGCAAAAGTTAGACACAGTGGAACAAAATCTTCAAAAGTTAGACACAATGGAACAACACCAGAGACAAACACAGCAACAGTTAGACGCAATGGAACAAAATCTTCACACCACGCTTGAACAAACACGTGAAGATTTAACTACTGAGTTACGTAACATTGAATCGAAATGTCAAAAAGTCTGTAATGACGTAAAAACACAAATTTGTGAGCATTTTCAACCTATTTTTTCGCGGCATGAAAATGCATTACAGAATCACGAAGCAGCCATAAAAGAACTGCAAGCCATTGTTCATGAAAATCATGAGACCTTGTGGGCTAAAATTGACTCAGTTGCATCTACCGATTCGGTTACGCAACTTGCAATAACTCAGGAAAACTTAAAGGACACAGTAGATACGATTTCAACACAAATGGACACTCTGAAACTTGGTTCAGAAAAACAAACTGAGGAAATGTGTTCACTATCGGAGAAAGTAGCCGAACTTTCGGATCAGGTCATTAACTTATCTACAAAGGTAGATGATGATCTGAATGACACAAGACCTGTAGCCTTCACTGACACTGAAGAGTGCGAACAAATTAGGAAATTCAAACAAAATCAGAATCAGATTAATACGCAACACCAAAGAGAAATCCGGGAAGTACAAGATCAGCTGACACAGTTAATACAAGAATTACGTATTTCAGAGGATACTCGCGCCCCAATACGGGAAGAGGGACTTAAAAATACGGAACAACCACAAAATAATAACACAGGACACTTCGGAAGTTATGAAAGAAATTGGCAAGGTGCACCGAATTTTGAAATGGAACCGCCGAAACGACATAACAATGACCGATATGCGACTCGCCGACATGATGACTTTGACTATAAGCTGTTCATTACTACACGTAAATTCAAAACATTTAAGAATTCTGGGAACGACATTCATCCACAAGCATGGCTCCATCAATTCTCTCATTGTTTTCCTCCCAACTGGTCATTAGAGCACAGATTAGAATTTATGTGTGGCTACTTAGAGAATGAACCAGCTGTAAGAATGCGGTCGGTCATTCACGATTGCCACAGTGAAGGAGAATTTTACCATGCCTTCCTCTCAGCATATTGGTCTCAAGCCACACAAGACCGGGTAAAACATGGTATCATAATGATGAAACATTTCGAACAATCTGAATTCTCCAGTCTTGTGAAATATTTTGAAGACATGTTGCACAAGAATCAGTACCTGTCAAACCCATACAGCCCCTCAGAACTCATCCGCATTTGCTTAATCAAACTGCCTGAACATTTACGACATATTATTTTGGCAGGACGTTGCAAAGACGACATTGAAACATTTCAGGGACTCCTACAAGAATTAGAAATTGACAGAGACAGTCGCTGGATGCGAAAACAGGAAAACAATCACTACAGGTCACATATGTCACAATTCCGTGATGACAGAAACAATAACTGGACACGAAAAGGCTATTCTTACAACGCAAATCGTGACCAAAACAGACACCACCCATATGACAACCACTGGCAGAGTAATAATAGTTACAGAGAAAGATCGCATTTCCGTAGTAATGAATATGACAGAGATAACCACAGAAACAGACAATATGGGAACCAAAACAATTATTACCAGGGGAGACAGAATAACTTCAGACGCAACAGTTCAGCGCGGAGTTACGATTCAGGGAGAAATTCTCTACCACGTGACCGACAAGAAAGAAACTATGGCATCTACCGACATGACGACAGACGATATAATCATAACGACAGACGTCAATTTCATCAGAACTGGCGGGATTCTAACACGGCTGGGCCCTCTCGGCAAGGCGAATTTGTAGAAGTTAGGTCTCCTAATCCCAATAACGACGCGCGCCAACAAAGAGACAGACAATGACTCGCACCGTAGGCATACACGTGCGCCGGCTGGCTCCGAGAAAAATAACATTATATCTGGTACTGCTAATGAGATTTTAATGCAACATTTTGGTTTATTTGAAAATACATTCTGAATTTAAAGTGCTTTCTGAGAGATACCAGATGACACAGAGGTTAGTTTATGTGACAGCTACACGATTTTTATCACGACGCTACTAATGAGTGACAATTTACAATGTTGCTTTTGCGGTGTATCTGTTTTATATCTGCACAGTTTTCTGAATTCTTCTGGAAAGAAAAACATGTTTTAGTAGTAACTTTTGTGGTATAGCAACAATGAGACAGCTTTTTCGTGGCACAACATTACGTTACTGTACAGTACTTTCTTCATCACGCCAATAAGCATAATAACTACGATATCTATACGCAAAGCATTTCACTTTTGTTTATCATGTGGTAAGTACATTGACTTCTGCAGAACTTAGCTTTCGGAGGACGATAACTACGACACTTCCACAGAGATTATGTTGCGACAAGATGCACAGTTTAGCGCTACAGTACACGCATTTGAGTGATTAATCTTATACTTAAAACACTTATTTTTAAAGATTTTTTTTTTAATTACAAAGAAAGTTTTCCGTGATACATTTCATTCCATTGCGGTAATTTGTAACACCTGGGAGTATAATTACATTAATCCTCAGGGGGGTACACGCTTACTTTGTGTACCATGTGTGTGGCAACCACAAGGAACCCTAGCTAATATGGTATTTGCTTATACAACTTTACACATCGGTACCATATTTCTCTAACACACAAATTACACAGCTATCTGATCATTTAACTGAGAGATAAACATTTTTTTTACTACGTCAGTGACAGATGTTTACGTAATTACACAGCTGGATAACTTCACACTTATGAAACTGTATTTTGTCTGTGCATTGTAAACTGTTCATATTTTTTCGGAACCATTGTGATACTATAAGAGCTTTGAATGATGTATTTGGTAAGGGAGCATGATTTTAAAGTACGTTTGAGGCAGATGACACTTTTGACATGAGCAGAGAATTTTTTTAATTATTGGAGGAAGCTACGACGATTTTGAGATTTGACTGAGGTGTTATGATGTTATTTTTACGACGACGATGTGTATTATGCTGCTGAGGTATGTTTACGATTAATAGGCTGAGGCTACTATATGAGTTATTTGATTATGCTTCATATTTATAATGACGAAATATTGACGAGTGTCGATGGATACGTATATGTGTAATAAGGTAAGGAGTAATGAATAGTGGGTAGGGACTCTTGACTTGTGAAAAAGGATGTTGGAAACCAAGAATCGTACGTTAAGAGTTATGACATGTGTGAATCATATGTGAATGTATCACAATGCCACTGAACATTTTTTGGACACTTATATTTATAGGATTTTGTTTATACAGATTTGCAACGCTAATTCTTGACCTGTGAAATATTTTTATGTGAGACTGTCACTTTAGCGAAAAGTGCTGTCGTAAATATTTCCGTACGAAAGTTAAGTGACCACCTGCACGTAATGCGTCGCGGGCACCCAGCTGTGTCAGACGTCTGGAGAAAAAGCCATTATTGTGAGCCCTTGTCAGCGGCACAGGTAGAACAAAAAAAAAGGGGAGGCCATTATCCTCAGAAATATTTTTACATCTGCACACCTGATTATGACAAGCGTCTTTCTACGAGAGTTGAGAGAATTTCTACTAACTTATGAAATGTCACATGACTACTGAATGATATTTTTATGCTTTGCTTTTCATAGTTGCTTATTTCATTTGACATCTGTTTTCCAGCTGTGTTGCAGCATTGCTTTTATAAAATAAAATGCATTTGCTAATGTGAACACTTTCTGTCAACAGATCTATTAAATAATTATTTTATGATCCACATTCTTTAAAAAAGGAGCACTTGGAAAGGAAAGAACAATAAGAAGGAACTAGTAACTGCATTCATAATTTTCTTTTCAAGTACATGGTAATATTTTTTTTACAATAAGTTGTTGTGGTGCACCACTTTAATTACTTAGACATTAAGATGTGATTATACATTTACCTTATCTGCATTGTTATCTTTAGTGTACTATTTTTTTTGCTTGAGCTATGTCATGTTTTGATATAAGTTATTACATTTGCTGCTGCTAGCTTTGCCAATCTGTATTTTTTGTCATTGCTGCTTGTGTTAATTGTTTTGTGCTGCTGCATTGCCTCGTCCCTTAGTTTAGCATCTGAGCTCAGTAGATTTAAGTTAGCTTAAGAGGGGGTAGACTATATGAGAAACTGACTATGGAGAATAGGTAAAGAATGCATTGCGAAGTTATATAAAAAGGATTTGGGCCCAAATGAGTATTGTACAATCAGAAATAATTATTTTGAAAGAAATATGAACAGAATACAGAAAGCATGCTTGGATAAGATTTTTTTGGTGGAAACAAAGGATGAAATAAGAGGAAAGATATATGAAGTTTTGGGATGGACTGCAGTACCAAATGTTACACTGAAAACGAACCCTGTCCTTTCCTATTGGTGTTATCCCACTATGTGTTTGTGTACCCTTGTGTATTTGTTTTCTTCCTGTCTCTGTGTAGTTTCATAGAATTTTTTTTCTTTTAATATTAAGCTACATTCACTATGAGGAGGAATACTGTTATCCTCAAATATAAGTTGCATTAATAATATGTTATTTTCTTTGTAAGGTTGTTTACAATTCTGTTCTGTTTCAATGTTCATGTGTGAAATTAATGTTTCGAAAACTATTCTCATTATTTTATGTATGTACTTATGTCACTATTTTTGTAACACTGATGTATATGTTTATTTCTATTCTTTTGTGAAGCCTGTACTACAAATGTTATCTGTATTATTATGTTTTTAATGATGTATTTTGTACCTTTGTAATTGTATTCTTATGTTATAACATTGTAATTGTCACCAGTTCATGACATTATTAACTTGTTAGTTACATTTCACTGCACACGTTTCTGTTGGTCATAGTATATGGACAATATGTGAGAAGTAGGGACTGTTAGTGTTTGCACGTGTGTTACTAATTCAGCAAGGGACTGGATAACAGCATTGCTGGTTCTAAGGATAATTCCCAAAAACTTTGTGCGTGCACAAGTGGTGGTTTATGGACTTGCTATCTTCTCTGCAAGACTCTTCGATGGTGATTGTGCACCTGCACAGTCGCAGCAGATGGCTGCTGGCCATCTCTACAAGGACTACAGTGGGTCTACATCTTTGGTGGCCCACCAACGCCATTGTTTCTACAAAGACTACAGTGGGTCTGCATCTTTGATGACCCACCAACGCCATTATTTCTACAAGGTCTGCAGTGGGTCTGCACCTCTGGTGGCCCACCAATACCATACTCTCTACCAGGACTACAGTGGGTCTGCTCTGTGATGACCTACCTACCAATACTCTTCAAAATTTCGACTGACTCTGCTGTGGGTTTGCTCTGTTGTGGCCCATTACCTGTCTGCATGTCAAGAATCAGCACTGTCTTTCCATTGGAAGGACAACACTACTTCTTCAAGACAGCATGGAAATCCACTACTATGTGCATTTTCTTTTACGGCTCAGACTTTGAGAAAAACTCTGCATTTTTACTGTGATGAACAATGTGGACTGTCTTTATGGACTGTGAGAAATTTTTAGCTTTTGACCAACATTGTATCAATAAGTGTGTGCATTTGATTTCTTTGTTATTGTAATTATGAAAAATTTTTTTCAAATCTGTATTGGCCACTGCCCAATCCAATTTGTAAAAATTTTTGTGGGGAGCATGGGGGCTATGTAAGTAGGCTGTTTAGGTTTTTTTATTGGTAACGCCGCCTCTGTATGAAAATCACTGGCTGTGCTGTGTGCAGTCTGTGGCTGCTTTGCATTGTTGTAATACTCGCCATTGTAGTGTTAGGCAGCTGGCTGTGAACAGCGCGTAGCGTTGCGCAGTTGGAGGTGAGCCGCCAGCAGTGGTGGATGTGGGGAGAGAGATGGCGGAGTTTTGTAATTTTTAATGAACTGATATATTTATATATGATGATATCAAGGTAAATACATTGTTTGTTCTCTATTAATATCTTTCATTTGCTAACTATCCCTATCAGTAGTTAGTGCCTTCAGTAGTTTGAATCTTTTATTTAGCTGGCAGTAGTGGCGCTCGCTGTATTGCAGTAGCTTGAGCAGCGAAGATTTTTGTGAGGTAAGTGATTTGTGAAAGGTATAGTTTAATGTTTGTCAGGGCCATTCTTTAGTAGGAAATTTTGAAAGTCAGAATGCGTTGCGCTAAAAATATTGTGTGTCAGGTTAAGCACAGTCCTGTATAATTGTTGAAAGGGGACGTTTCACAAGTAGAAAATTATCGTCGAGTTTCTTTCGGCGGAAGACCTGAGCAGTGAATAAAAACACGGTGAATCGTTGGGTGAGGCGTCTTCCAAAAAAAAAAAAAAAAAAAAAAAATGGTTCAAATGGCTCTGAGCACTATGGGACTTAACTACTGTGGTCATCAGTCCCCTAGAACTTAGAACTACTTAAACCTAACCAACCTAAGGACAACACACACATCCATGCCCGAGGTAGGTTTCGAACCTGCGACCGTAGCAGTCGCGCGGTTCCGGACTGCGCGCCTAGAACCGCTAGACCACCGCGGCCGGCTGAGGCGTGTGTCGAGGTGGCGCAAACCAGTTCAATCTCCCTCGTGCCGACCAGCCGCACACAGCTGTGACCCCTGCAGTGTTGGAACGTGCGGACACTTTCAGCTGAGATGACCAAATGATCACAATCGAACACCTCGCTGCTCAACTGGACGTTTCCGTTGGTAGTGCTGACTCATTCGTCTAACGGTAGGGGTACTCAAACATCCCGCTGGGTTCCTCGCCACCTAACTGAAGACCATCAAGAGTAACCAAACCATCCGTTCCGAATTGCTTTCGCGTCATGAGACTGTCCAAGAAGATTATTGATAGTTTCTGTTTGTAGCGGGAAGCTATTCTCAGGAATCACTACAGGGATTTTGCTGCAGTTTTCTTAATGGGCAGATTCACGAGGAAGGTTTATGTATTTCGTGCCAATCGACAGATTTGTTATGAATTAAAATCCCTTGCCACCTTTTCCTGTCTGTACGTGAATGTGCGTGAATGCTAATCTCAGAAACTACAATAGTGTATGAATTTTGATACGGTTTTCCCTAAAGGATTGACTCACGAGGCAAATTTGTGGGTGTAATCTATTAATATTTCGTGCAAACTGGTTGAACTATCATGAATTAGTCCTGTTGCTGCGTTTCTCTGTATGTGAAGGCTAGTCCCAGGAACTACAGTTGGTATTTTGATACGATCTTCAGAACAAATTAATAAATGTGGTAGGCCTGTCTATATAATTTCTGGGCGCAGATGCGGTGGTACTACCCGTGCGAAGTTGGCGAACGTTAATAGTAATCTATAAAAATCGTGCCACTATAAACAGATTCTCAGATTGTAAATAGGCTGTTTAGGTTTTCTTATTGGTAACGCCACGTAGCGCTCTGTATGAAAATCACTGGCTGTGCTGTGTGCAGTCTGTGGCTAGTTTGCATTGTTGTCTGCCATTGTAGTGTTGGGCACCTGGATGTTAACAGCACGTAGTGTTGCGCAGTTGGAGGTGAGCCACCAGCAGTGGTGGATGTGGGGAAGTGAGATGGCGGATTTTTGAGAATGGATAATCTGGAGGTGCGTCCATCAGAAACAGTACATTTGTGAGAATGGATGTCATGAACTGCTATATATATTATGACTATTATGGTAAATACATTGTTTGTTCTCTATAAAAATCTTTCATTTGCTAACTATGCCTATCAGTAGTTAGTGCCTTCCGTAGTTTGAATCTTTTATTTAGCTGGCAGTAGTGGCGCTCGCTGTATTGGAGTAGTTCGAGTAACGAAGATTTTTGTGAGGTAACTGATTTGTGAAAGGTATAGGTTAGTGTTAGTCAGGGCCATTCTTTCGAAGGGATTATTGAAAGTCAGATTGCGTTGCGCTAAAAAATATTGTGTGTCAGTTTAGTGTTGATCAGAATAAGTAAGAAGAGTAATGTCTCAGAACGTTCAGTTTTGCTCAGCTGTTTGAAAAGCAAATAACGCAAGAGGTTTATCAGCACAGTAATTCATTAATTTTTCTAAGGGGACGTTTCAAGATCTATAACTCACGTGAATATCCTTATATTACAGCCGTTATTTGTCCAAGGTTGCTAGTTTACGGCTTCTATTTTGATTCAGCTAATTTTCAACTTTATAAATAACAAATAAAAGCTTTTCGGATAATTTGTCTATTTGACTTCCAAAATAAAAACATAGGTTCTGGTGACATGCACCCAACTATCTTACTGCATCAGTGTTGCCACCTTCACACGAGGCGAAAACAAGACAACCCCACTGGGGGCCGAACTGCACAATAACTCTGTTTTCGGTCTGGGGCGGCGTTGGGGTGGGTGGACTGCTGTGGCCGGCTGTGCGGTTGTGAACCACTGAGGGCCACGGCGGGACGAAGCCTCTCCGTCCTTTCTAGGTCCCCGGTTTAATGCACAAGGTGAAAACAATACGGTCATCGTAAGTATCAGTTGTTTGTAGCTTTTGTAATGATGAAGAAGAGTACAATAATGAGTTAAATGGCGCTTTAAAATCTATAACTAACGTAGTAACGAACCTGCTAAGTTATGCTGCATGTGTGGAGACGTAGCATAAGACAAAGAACTTCGGTACAGGTAAGCTGGTTAGAGGCCTCGGCTCGGAATCATGTTGCATGTACTGAAGATGACAACCGAATACTATTTTTGTAATGTTTGCTTATCCCAGAAACGAACATTTGAACTGTGGCAATGAAGATGACTGCACACTCTATAATTCTTTTTAAATACATTTCAGTATTCCTAGTTCATGACATGAACTAGCAGATGATTTAAGTGGCTATTACTTTCACTCGTGTGTATTTTATATAAGGTCCTCGGCTCAACTGCACAGCTCGCCAGCCAGCGCGGATCATTACGTCTTCATGTACGTAATCATGAGCTATCTCATCTCTGTGATATTTAAACTGTTTTTTTTACATTTAAATTAATTTAATATGACAAATGTAGATAGGGCACAACGATCTTACGAACAGTTGGTTTGGATTACTCACTATAAATGTTTAGAAATGATAACATTTCTTACGTGATTTGTATTGCCCCATTTCTCTCAAAGCAAGATTCGTTCATGAAACTATCTCTTGTTCGTTTCCACGTCACTGTGAAAAGACGTGTGCGATGATACAGGAACTATATCAAAGAAATGCGAATGTCAACAAGCAAACGTGTTGTCAACTGAAGAACTGAAGTGTTGTTTTCTTTCGTTAGGCATTTTCTCTGCTGTGGCTGAGAACAAAGTGCCTTGCCATTTAGCAACAGGTCTCTGTCAGCCTAGACGTATGATGATGGCAGCGGAATGAGCGGACCGAGCAGGTATGGACAGGTGTCTAGCGAACCTTCTCCAGCGTGCGCTCTCGCTCGCTGCCAGCGACGAGGCAAGAGCCGCGCCGCTTCACAGTTCGTGACTGGCTGCGCGGCGGCAATTTATATACTTCTACGGCAAAGTGGCGGCGGCGGCGGATGCTTACGTTTGACTTCGTTCCGGTCGGCAAATGAACAAGTTTATTTTGGACGCGCTAATAATTTATCACGCGCCGCCGCCGCCCGACGCCTGCCAGTCGCTGCTCCGAGAGGAGAGGAGGGCAGGGCAGAGGAGCCGCCGCCGCCCCAACAACAAACACCTGCCCGCCGGAACGAATTCCAGCCCGGATTGAGGCTCCGGCGCGCCTGTCAGAGCTGTCACGGCCGCAAATCGCTAACCTAATCCCGCTCTGCTGCGCTCTGGCTCCCACAAAGTCTCCGCCAGACGTCGCGGAGCTTGCCAGGAGACGCACAGGCTGCTGCGTTGCTTTTTGTCAGCCGACAGGAGATGTAATAACCTTCAAAAACACTGGAGCAAGGTTGGAGATATACGAAGTCGAAAGTTCATTGTTGAGTATTTCAAGACCCTGATAAAATTTTTATCATTATCATTATTTTTACCTGCGAATGGACGCTGTCGGGTCACGCAGAGTTGTTATTATGTTTAAGTCTTCGCAGTTTTCAAGCAGCTATAATTTTTTTCTCCGTGCATTCGTTTTCTTTGTTCAATCCATTCTGTACTTAGTCTTTTGGTGACTTCATTCTCTGGCAATACTTTCCATCTGCTAATTTTTTGTTGCACGAGTATCTATTGACAATGTCTTATTGAATTATACACCGTTGTCCAAAATTTCAGCAAAAAACGGAAATTTTGCAAGGTTCCATTAATTTTGACACAAAACAGTACAAACAGGTGATAGCAAAGTAGAAACAACATAAAGAATACTGAACGTAAACAACTGCTACGTGCAGAACAGTAGGCGAAAATGTTCTTCGTTTTTTTTATAATTTATCAGATTTCCACACACATTCCGATAATTCGTTAATATGCTTCCTACGGGGTGTGACCACTTCTAGCAGCAATAGAGACCTGACAACGACGGAGCATGCAGTAACGAACATCATCAATGTGATGTTGAGGCAATAACGCTAATTCTTCCAGCAGAACTGCTCTCAAGTCTTGGAGAGTGGCTGGGGGATGTTAATGTGATGCAAGCCGTCTCTCTAGTGCTTCCCAGACATGCTCTATGGGATTCAAAACGGTAGAGCAAACAGGCCACACCATGTGCACAGTATCTTCCGTTTCCAAGAAAACATCAACGACTCGTGCTCTATGAGGTCGAGCCATTATCGTCCTTCAATACGACGTCTGGGCGCACCGCACCTCGTAACAGCCGCACATGAGGTCCCATGAGCTCGTCACATACCTGACAGCGGTTCAGCCTTTCTGATTCACCCGTACAATTTCATGAAGAGGTGTTCGAGTGGCTAACATAATCCCTGTCCACACCATTAGCAATCCTCCTCGATATCGGTCTCTTTCCCCAATGTTCGGATCTTAAAACTGTGTTCCACTTTACCATCAGATGAGAATCCGTCGAGAATCACTCTGCAGACCAAATCGGCATTGATCTGTAAAAAGAACATTCCCACTATTCGACTGTCCATATGGCATGTTGACAACTCCACTCTAACCGTTCCTTTCGTGAGGACGTGTCAGAGGCGCACATCCAGAAAGTCTCTGACAATAAAGGCCACTCTGTCGAAGCCTTCTCTACACCGTTTGCCTTGATACATAACGTCCAGTGGATACGGCGAGGTTTGATGTCAGTTGCTGTGCAGTACTAAGGCGCTACTATCGTGCCCTTTCAGCCACATAAAGGTCCTCTCTTTCTGCTGTCACTCGTGGCCTACTATGCCCTGGTCTTCGGGATACAGTTTCAGTTTCTATAAACTGTCGGCACATCTGAGAAACAACAGAACGATTCATGTTAAGCCATTGAACCACATGAGTTTTCGACAGTCCTGCTTCAATTATTCCTACGGCCCTCCAGTATAGAGAGTCTGGTAGATGTTTTCTCTGTTGAAACACGTATGTAACGCAGCAGCGATGGCGAGGCATTGTAGCATCTGTGACCAGAGAGTATGCGCTTGACCGCGCGAGTGTTGCGAGCGGTTCTCAGTCAGTAGTAGTCTTTGCGAGTTAGTTGTCGCTATGCAGAGTAGCAGTCAGTCTGTCGTTGCGAGTCTGTCAGTTCAGTCGTTGCGAGTCTGTAGCTCTGTCTAGTTGAGAGCAGTACTCAGTCTGTAGTCGTCATGCAGAGCGGTCGGTCAGTAGTAGCAGCCCAGTGCGGTTGTGTGATGTAGGCGGTCGGCAACAATGGTCAAGATGAGGAATAAGGTATACTGTTAATTAATATAATCATTAGATAATGAAAAATTTTATTTATTGTAATTATTCTCCAACAAGTCTCCCAATAATAATTTTTTATTTCAAAAGCATTTTCTCAAAAGTTTAATTTTTTTTGAACTAAAGATCTCGTTGCACTTCCCATTTCATTCCACTTCTTTTTGAAGAAAAATTTCACTAGAATTACAAAAAAAAGGAGAATATTATTATTTGCAATGTAGTTCCTCCAAGTGGTGCGCAACAACAAGAGCAGATATGTGACATCCATTTATTCTGAGGTAAGACTTTAATTCTGATTGTTTTTACACAGGGCCAAAAACCGATATTTCGGTTTAATTGAATTTTCTTGTCACTGAATGGACTTTAATTTTTTGAAGGATTTATAATTGAGTCAGATTGCGAATTTCACATTTGTTGCCATTGTCAGTACATTTGATTGTAGGCAGGTTACGCATAGAGCCATGTCCATCAGCATTTCTAATTAGTATCGTTATTTTCTTTTAAAATTTTTGTGGGGAGGTTACACTTGGCCCCCATTTCTATTAAGTATTGCTATATTTTCTTATAAAAAAATTGCGGTGGGGAGGTTACACTTGGCGACACCCAGTCCAGGATCGTATTTCGTTGAGAGTCTTTTGAGCGACAGTCAGATATCTGCTCTTATTTGCTTAGATAATTAGGATTTGGCGCAACGCTTTTAATAATATTGTGACTTTCTTTCTACAGGTCAACGGCAATTTGCTGCTTTGTTGTATTTGTGTGTTGCTTTTGCATTGTGCTTATTTGCTTTGTGAAAAATTTTGACTTTTGTAAAAATGCCGCGAAAGACTGTGAATAGTGTATCGCGAAGTATTGTGAATGAAATTACCGACTTAAACAACGTGACCGATAGTAATTGTGATACGCAACGTAATGATGACAATCCTGCGTTCACTAACAATCAGTGCATTCCAACCACTAATGATGACTTTCACCTTAATGATGAACAAACGAACTCAATTGTCTCGTCTGTTAACTTGACGACAATTGATGACGCAGAATGCTCTATGGTAATGAGCGCTGTAGAGCTTAACACACCCGATTTGGAAAATTCAAGTAATGTACAGTCAAATCTGTCTAATGAAAATGAACAGATCACACAAAGTAGGACAGATGTATTTAATTCCGAAACAATGACTGATAGTATACATTTGACTGACAAACCTTTTTGTAAATCTCAGAATAACCAAATGGTTACAGTAAGCGAGAGAGTTCCAGATCCACCACTAAACAGCACAGAGAGTATAAACGCTAACTTTGGCTTTGAACAAATTATGGTAAGATTGCTACAACAACAGAGTGAAAATTTCAAACAGTTTAATGAAAGATTTAATAAAATCGATGAAAATTTCAAACAACAGAACGAAAAACTTGACAATAATGACAAAAAACAAGACAAACTTAGTGAACAAATTAGAGACGTTGCCGCGCAGTGCCATGACACTAAGGAACAATTGCGCGTGGAAATTGAGGCTTGTTCTCAAAAAAATAGCGAAGAAATTAAGTCTGTTGCGCAAGAATTAAGAGAAATGCAAACAGCCGCAACAGAAACACTCAGAGACGAAATTAGCGGAGTCGCTAAACAATGCTCTGAAAAAGCTGCACAATTACGGGACGAGTTTAAAGCAATGACGGTAGAACTTTCGCGCACTATGGACGCAAAGATAGACGCGAAATTCGAACAGCAGAACACTCAGATTAACGAGCGCTTTAGTCAGCACATACAGAACAGCAGATTTATTCAAGATCAAAACAAAGTAAAACGACAAGTCATGGAATCAATCACTGCACAAAGACAAGAGGACAAACGTAAAATATTCGCGAAAGCGAAGACGTATGTAGACAATAATATTACTACAGTGTCCGACAAAATTAATACCATAGAACAATTGAACGCGGAATTACGGGATGAAATTTCTGATCTTAAAGCAAAAACAGATACACACACAGTAAATATTCAAACAGTGACAGATAGATTCGAACAATTAGATCTAACACAGGATTGTGATGTTATCAAAGGTGATGTTAAAAAACTGAGCGAAACTACGCGCAAGTTGCAAAAACAGATTAATGCGTCTGATTCTAAAACCGATGATCAGGTTAAAATACTGACTGAAAAATGTGATGAATTGGCCAGTCGTATTGATGCTATCGAAAATACTAATGACAATAAATCAGACGATACTGCACCGGTTTCTTTTATCCAAACACCTGAATTTCAAAATTTACAGCAGACAATTAATGAAATCGATTCATCTAACAACACGTTACGTCGGAAGTTATCAAATTTACAACAAGAAGTAACAGAGATGAAAAACATGTCAGTTAATAACATACCACAACAGACGCCACTTTATGAACATGTGTCAGAGTCACGCAGCGTGTATAATGTGAGCAATTTACAGCAACTACGCGACTTAAAATCCGAAAAGCCACGCGACTTAAAATCTGAAAAGCTACGCAACTTGAAATCCGAAATGACACAGACGAACAGATTCACACACAAACCTGAACGTGTTATCAAACTGAGTGACGAGAACGTAGATTTCGAGCAATTTGCATTTGTAAGCAAATGTAAAGAATTTAATAATGACAGAACACAGATACACGCTTTGCACTGTATACGACAATTTATCTTTGTACATTCACCGCTATTGCGTGTAATGCAGAAACTAGCTTTGAACCAGATGCGACAATTAATTTTTGTATTTACAACAGCATTGCCTGTAATGAGGAAACTTGAATTAACATGGATACAACTATTTGCTTTTGGATTTATACCGCAATTGCCTGCAACGCAAAAGCTAAAAATTATTTGCAGTGCGTAAATGACCTCAGGGGATTCATTACGCTTTAATGAATATGTGCCGTAGCGAGCATAGGGCCCCGAGCTGTAGTAGTGCTGTTTCATCTTTAGTTTTCTGCACTGCTGCCTTTTCTTCTACTATCCTTTATATCTATCCAAACTGCTCTTTAACTATTGCTCTACCTAGTATTAAGAAACGTATGTAATGAAAACCGGATACGACAAATCTTTTACCGAATGTGACAATTTTCAGTAGGCACTCCAGTACCGCCGTAATTTTAATTACAGATAAAATCGTAATCATCAGTATGTATAAAATTTTGAGCAGTCGGAACCATATTTTTGTAACAATAGATGTTTTTCACCACAATAGCATGAAAGTCAGCCGCTTAGCATACCTAACCAACAATGCAGTCTACAAGGTCAACCAAACTTTAATGTTTCGCCGCGTGCACGTATAGTCCCAGCTCCAACAAATAGTAACGCATGGCAGCAAAGAAATAACTACGTACAGACAACACTCTATTTCAATTCCTATCGCAATACACCGTATAGGAATGATTATTAGGACAGACGTAAAAATAACGAGCACAATTTTCAGCGTACATTTAATAACAGCCGATCTTATGAGCAGCAACAACATCAGCAACAACAAATAATCATGAATGGAACAGACAATAGGTGTCATCCATAGCGTAACACGTCAGTAAGAAATAACAGAACAGTTCATATAGTGGATATGCCACAGCATCCTCCCGTAAATAACAGGACGAACGATAGAATTTAACCAGATACAGCACAGATTGCATACTACAGTAACGCAAACATTACTTTTGACACGCAGAATTTTGTTCACGAGAATGTTATTTGAAACATGCTTTATTGAATGCTCTACTTTTATCGCACCTAGATCTCACCAGAAATTTTTCCATTGCCACTGACAGCTCTAACACCGCTTTAGGTGTACATATTTTTCAGGAAATAGAAGAAGATGGTTCTACAGTAATTAAAAACATCGCATTTGCAAGTCGCATTTTTGTCACCTGCTGAACGAAATTATTCCGTTACAGAACTGGAAACATTATGTGTTGTATGAGCTTTTACGAGATTTCGGCACTTTCTTTATGGCAGACATACCACCGTTTACACAGACCATAGAGCTATACAATTTTTGCTTTCAGCTAAATTTACTCACGACAGATTAAGTAGATGGAAACTATATTGACAAGAATTTAATTTTACGATTGTTCATATTCCCGGTACACAAAATGTTATAGCAGACGCACTATCGCGTTCTCTCGGCAACAATCAGCAAGACATCGCAACCAACTTCTGCAAAGCAAATTTCAGCGTCATGTACATTCAACAAGTTGCATTTGAAAATTTCATTTCGTCGTCATTACGAGACATAGTATTCTTTTTTTTTCTTTCACAGGCTTTGGTCAGCTGCACGAGCTAATGCTTCTGTCCGTCAGCTGTGTTGTCTTCTGCTGTCACTACCAATTTACGACACCCACAAAACACAAACAAATGTTTTTCAGCAAATGATTAATTTTGACACGTGCAAACTATTACGGATAGTAACAAAGTAGAATCGGAACACAAAAGAACATGTCCGACCTCACTACCATGTTTTTGCTACATCTTTGTCGCTGTTGAACTCACTTCAACATTTGTTACTTTCACTCCATTACGCAAAGCTACTGCTAAAACTGTTTCAAATGCATTTATAAAACATTTTCTATCTCATGTAGGGCATGTAATGAAAGTAATTTCCGACAATGGATCACAATTTCGTAGTAGTATATGGACACGCATGTTACGAGCTAGAAACATTTCTCCGATCTATATATCCAAGTACCACGCTTCTTCGAACCCTTGTGAAAGATTAATGAAGGAAATTGGTAAGCTGTGCAGAATATACTGCCACAAAAGACATATTGATTGGGATACACACATACTCTCATTCCAAGATGTAATTAATTCCATTCCAAATGAATCCACTATGCTATCTCCGACTGTTATACTGAAAAACGTTGAACCACCGAACAAAATTAAAGAATTAATAGAATTCCCCAAAAATCGTCGCCTACGACACCACGAAATAATTGACATTGCGCTGAACAACATCAAACGTGCCGCAGAGCGCCGGAGAAGACAGCAAAAACAGGTTTGTACACGCCGCGACTTTCACGTTGGACAGAAGATATTAGTACGTACACACTATTTATCCAGCAAATTAAAAGGTAAGTGCAGTAAATTTGAACTTCTATACGCAGGTCCGTATCGGATTCGCAGCATCCCTCACCCCAATGTTGTACACGTCGAAACTTTGAGAACCAGAAAATCGAAAGGCAATCACCATATCTCAAACATTAAACCGTTTATTGAGTGAAACCACTGTATGATTCAACACACTATGATGCCATTTACTAATGCAATTAATTCACCTGACTAATTATTGATGATTATCGTATTTTTTTTTCTTGGCAAGTGCCCGGCAAGGTAAGGTTAGCAGGTCGCTTTTCTTGTCGTTACACATCAGACCGTGCATATTTTTCCAGATGAATTTACACATTTACGACTATTTCTGCAATTATATTTATGTGACTACTTATTGATGATTATCGTATTTTTTTCTTGGCAAGTGCCCGGCAAGGTAAGGTTAGCAGGTTGCTCTTCTTGTCGTTACACATCAGACCGTGCATATTTTTCCAGATGAATTTACACATTTACGACTATTTCTGCAATTATATTTATGTGACTACTTATTGATGATTATCGTATTTTTTTTTCTTGGCAAGTGCCCGGCAAGGTAAGGTTAGCAGGTCGCTTTTCTTGTCGTTACACATCAGACCGTGCACATTTTCCATTTTTTTGTGTATATGACTGTACTCCAGTTTTGTTTGTATGCACTATGAAATAGTTAAGATATAACACACACCAGTCGACTTTGACATTTTTTTTTGCCTTATGACATCTCAACATCGTGACTGTTTCACATTTTTTTGCTACTGCATTGTATTATTCTGTGTACATTTTTTCGCATCCGAACACTGTCAATGTCTTGGACATATTACGTTTTCTGTCATGTTATGCTGTATGGTTAATTGTGTCACCATAAACCAGTCATTATTTAGTGGGTATAGGATTTAAATGCAAGACATTAATCTTTGTTCATCAATTTCAGAAAGGAATGATGATTCTAAGAAATAAATTTAACATAAATGGGAATTTCACCTACGGAATAAACGAAAGGAGATGCAATAACTTTATGAGGAAGAGTAAAGGGATCAGGATTAACAAGCATTAACAAGACTATACTATACTCATCACAGAATAGCAGTCTTAACTAATTTTTTCTTTCAGAATACAAGGTGATTGATGCAGGCTGTCAGAGAGAACTACACATCTTAGTTTTAGTGATGAAATATGCTAGAGATAAGGAATAGTTATGTAATGAGTAATGAAGTGATTTTTTGCAGATGATAATGAGTACTGATGAATAATGATGAAGGATATGGTATTATGAATAATGAAGTTTTTCTTTACAGGTGATGATAATGGTGAAGTTATGATGATATGGATAATGAAGTTTTTTTCTTTATGCCACGTAGTTATTTAAGTATTTGTTGCGGTTTGCTTTGACAGCAGGTGTTACATTGCATAGTAGGATGACGGAAGGTTTTGGAAAGAACAGCTATGGAACACATTTTATACACATTTCACTACTTGTTAATTCGAAGTTCACTACTTTTCAGCATAGTGTGCGTTTCTTCTTTCAGGTCAATAATCCGTTTTTGTATTTTTTCCAGGAGAAGTTTTTCATGACACTTACTAAACCTGTTACTTATTATACCTGTTCTAGTACTTGCATTTTTATATTTTTTACCCATTTGTGTTTATCATTTATAAATGTGATCACATGTACTGCCTTGTTACATAATCTTGCTACAGCTGACTCATGACGAATGACGTTACCTATCCTCATTTGCAGCAATAGGTCAAAAGCAAAAAGTATTATGCCTCAGCAATTAATTATCGATCCCAACGCAATGCATTGCTACCAAAAAAATGTATTACCAGTCCCACATAATGTCACTAGTTTATGATAATTCTGAATAATACTGATCAACTCTGAATAGCATGTCACTCGAGTAATGACCTCTTAATGAGACTATATTCAAAATAATGCTTTGTCACTAGCTAATAACTGCCACTGTTTAGTGTAATGCCTGTGATTACTAATGATTTGACTGTAATTAACTGATTTTTAATAATGACTTTGTAATGATCTGAATAATACTGAATGATGAACTATGTTTTATTCTATTCAATACTTGATGGCCACTGAGTGCCAATAATTAATGTCAATCAACGAAATTGTTATTAATTATGCCATTAATTAACTCTTGTTTTCAATGTTCATACTTTGTAATTGGAAATAAATGTGATTGTTTAATAATGCTTTGTAATTAGGAAAAGACTAATGATTCTTAATAGATTGGAATGACACATAATTAATTAACTATGGTACTGTTTAATAATGCTTTGTAATTAATTAAGGCTAATAATTCTTAGTATATTGAAATGACAAATGATTAATTAATTAACTGTAATTAGACAAATGATTAATTAACGACAAATGATTAATTAACTGTAATTAGACAAATGATTAATTAACGACAAATGATTAATTAACTGTAATTATACAAATGATTAGTTAACTGTGATTAGACAAATGATTAATTAAAGACAAATGATTAATTAACTGTAATTAGGAGAAGGTTAATGATTCTTGATTATACTCTGTAACTGAAAAGAATGCGATTATTTCATAATATTTTGTAACCAGGAAAAGAAGGCTACTGATTCTATGTAAAACAATTAATGAACATTTTTCTGTAATACTACATACTTGGTACAGAAATGTTCAATAACTGGGCTATGAATGCCACGAACTATCAATGAAGACTGTAATTGTCAATATTATGTGACTTGATGTCCTTCACCTCATAAGCTGACTACCCTGAATTACTGCAATGTCCATTTGTCCTGTTTATCCCAGTGATCATGGAGCACTATATTTGGTTTTGCACTAATTCTACGTTGGTGTGCCTTGTAAGAGTGTGGTGTTGACACGACATGCTGTCCACCACCATGAGCGATGAAGACATTATTATGGTCCCACTGTTTGGTGTACCTAATGTACTGCCAAAATGAAAACATGGAACATTACTACGACAGTTCAGTGTCTTGGCTACACTGATAAATTCTGATGGGAAAAGAACTTCAAGTTGTGTCACTTGGTGTTGTACTACTGTGGAAAGATATGGACTTTCAGAGCAGCTGTGTGCAATCTAAAGTGCTACAACCATGATGCAATCCTTCCCTTGCCTATCCTGATTCTTGTCACATAAAGAAAAAATTTTTTTTGGTAACATCATTTATGTTCATAGGTTATACATTTTTCGATTCGCTAAACTCCAGTGTGAGTACACTTATGTCACTGGTCGACATGATGTTTGCCATTATGTTTATTTGTTGTGAAAATACTAAAGACATTTTTCAGTGCATGTGCACTTTGGACATGAATTTTTTTTTTTTTTGCCATTATGTTTACTTGTTGTGAAAATACTAAAGACATTTTTCAGTGCATGTGCACTTTGGACATGAATTTTTTTTCTGCCATTATGTTTATTTGGTTGTGAAAATGCTAAAGACATTTTTCAGTGCATGTACACTTGTCAACATAATATTTTTTGCCAGTCTGTTTATTTGTTCTGCATATGCTAAAGAATTTTTTCAGTGCCTGTGCACTTTGTTATCTGTCAAATAATTTGTATATACTTTTCTGATTTGCTACTATGTTTTGTACTCACATTTTGTCTTTGTCTGATATATTTTGTACTTAGTGCGTGTGCACAACATTTACTTTATGTACTACATCTAATTATTCTTGCCAGTCTGTTTATTTGTTCTGAATATGCTAAAGAATTTTTTCAGTGCCTGTGCACTTTGTTATCTGTCAAATAATTTGTATATACTTTTCTGATTTGCTACTATGTTTTGTACTCACATTTTGTCTTTGTCTGATATATTTTGTACTTAGTGCGTGTGCACAACATTTACTTTATGTACTACATCTAATTATTCTTGCCAGTCTGTTTATTTGTTCTGCATATGCTAAAGAATTTTCAGTGCCTGT
The DNA here is from genome assembly GCF_021461395.2 of Schistocerca americana. Taxonomy (NCBI): domain Eukaryota; kingdom Metazoa; phylum Arthropoda; class Insecta; order Orthoptera; family Acrididae; genus Schistocerca; species Schistocerca americana. The sequence continues at coordinate 264,101,357 of NC_060122.1, read as the reverse complement.
GCACTTTGTTATCTGTCAAATAATTTGTATATACTTTTCTGATTTGCTACTATGTTTTGTACTCACATTTTGTCTTTGTCTGATATATTTTGTACTTAGTGCGTGTGCACAACATTTACTTTATGTACTACATCTAATTATTCTTGCCAGTCTGTTTATTTGTTCTGCATATGCTAAAGAATTTTTTCAGTGCCTGTGCACTTTATCTGTCAAAAAGTTTGTATATACTTTTTTCTGATTTGCTACTATGTTTAGTATTCACATTTTGTCTTTGTCTGATATATTTTGTACTTAGTGCGTGTGCACAACATTTACTTTATGTACTACATCTAATTATTCTTGCCAGTCTGTTTATTTGTTCTGCATATGCTAAAGAATTTTTTCAGTGCCTGTGCACTTTATCTGTCAAAAAGTTTGTATATACTTTTTTCTGATTTGCTACTATGTTTAGTATTCACATTTTGTCCTTGTCTGATATATTTTGTACTTAGTGCGTGTGCACAACATTTAAATATTCTGTAAGTTGTAGGATTCTGTTAATTAAAGAAAAATTTTGCCGCGCTTGGCAAGTCCAAATGACTCACCATCGCTGCCAAATTTTTGCCCCCCGAGTGGAGGGTTATGAAACACGTATGTAACGCAGCAGCGATGGCGAGGCATTGTAGCATCTGTGACCAGAGAGTATGCGCTTGACCGCGCGAGTGTTGCGAGCGGTTCTCAGTCAGTAGTAGTCTTTGCGAGTTAGTTGTCGCTATGCAGAGTAGCAGTCAGTCTGTCGTTGCGAGTCTGTCAGTTCAGTCGTTGCGAGTCTGTAGCTCTGTCTAGTTGAGAGCAGTACTCAGTCTGTAGTCGTCATGCAGAGCGGTCGGTCAGTAGTAGCAGCCCAGTGCGGTTGTGTGATGTAGGCGGTCGGCAACAATGGTCAAGATGAGGAATAAGGTATACTGTTAATTAATATAATCATTAGATAATGAAAAATTTTATTTATTGTAATTATTCTCCAACAAGTCTCCCAATAATAATTTTTTATTTCAAAAGCATTTTCTCAAAAGTTTAATTTTTTTTGAACTAAAGATCTCGTTGCACTTCCCATTTCATTCCACTTCTTTTTGAAGAAAAATTTCACTAGAATTACAAAAAAAAGGAGAATATTATTATTTGCAATGTAGTTCCTCCAAGTGGTGCGCAACAACAAGAGCAGATATGTGACATCCATTTATTCTGAGGTAAGACTTTAATTCTGATTGTTTTTACACAGGGCCAAAAACCGATATTTCGGTTTAATTGAATTTTCTTGTCACTGAATGGACTTTAATTTTTTGAAGGATTTATAATTGAGTCAGATTGCGAATTTCACATTTGTTGCCATTGTCAGTACATTTGATTGTAGGCAGGTTACGCATAGAGCCATGTCCATCAGCATTTCTAATTAGTATCGTTATTTTCTTTTAAAATTTTTGTGGGGAGGTTACACTTGGCCCCCATTTCTATTAAGTATTGCTATATTTTCTTTGGAAAATACGGTGGGAAGGTTACACTGTGTCATACTGCACCATCTGTCACTGTGTATATGCGGGACCACTCGGCAAAAAGTACTCTGTTTGACAGGTGCCCTGACGCCTCTTCCGTGCAGAACACGATCGTACGGACATCTGTTGACAGTTTTTATGGTTATATCGTGCATTAGACACAGGACGGGAAGTACGGTTTGTTGCTTTAATTTTAGACCCCAGTGCAAAACCTTTTCTAGATCCCGTTTGACTTGCTGGACAAAGTGTAGGGTGTCGAGTTTTTCTCTGTACGTCACCCTTTTGTGAGTGAGTCTTGTTGTTGGAAAACTGTGGATACACCCATAAAATTTCATTTTATCATGTCTGCCGAAAAATTTGATATTTTTCCGTTTTTTTCGGGGTTGTTGTCCTATCTATCTTTTGGAGCCGAGTTTCTTTCTTGGACCTTTGTGTCCTTCTTTTAGGGTATCTCCCAGATCACCTTTCCTGTTGAGTGTGAGCATTTCACTAGGATACAAGGATACAAGGCTTCAGCCTTCGTAAATATGTAATTGTGCCTGTTCTTCTTGTGCATGGACCTTTTTTCTCTTTTTTTTTCCCGCTTTTGTATGCAAACTTTCTGCACCATCTTCTCTCCACTGCAGGATTTCGCATAAACACTTGCAGTATGAAACTCTCTCCTTTTGCCCATTTTTGTGAGATCAATTTTAGAGTTGATCTTTCCAGTAGACGTACTTGGTTTTTTGGGGTGATATTTGGAGGACAACTCTTTCAGCGCATTAATTGTAGAGATGGGTAGTTCGCGAACGAACGGGTACAAGGAACGGTTCACCAAGATGAACGAAAGGACCGAGGAACGAATTCCGAGGGACGATCGGTTCATAGTTCACTTCGGTCGCGGTGGTCTACTTATAGTTCCCGGGAACGAGGAACGATCTGTTCATAGTTCACTTCGGTCGCGGCGGTCTACTTATAGTTCCCGTGAGCGAGGAACGATCAGTTCGTAGTTCACTAGTTCACTTCGGTCGCGGAGGTCACTTCGGCAGTTCTCGTTCCAGCCTCGATCGCGTGCTCGTCTCAGTCTCGGTCTCCCTCGGCCGCACTCGTCGTTCTTCGCATGACCACCTGTCTCAGTTCCACTGCCGACTGCTCCTAGTTAGTTCAGTATCCAGTTGTTCGTTTCGTTCACTGCGCTCGCCTATTTTACATGCGTTCCAAGCTGTTCTTGCACTTGGTTCTGGCTATTCAGCGCCCACGAACGGTAATTAAACAGTATTTTATAGTTACGTAAATAGGTACGTCTTTTCAGGTAACAAAAGAGCATATCAGCTCACTTCATTATATCGATGAACAGCAGAAGACATACTTATAACAAGGCAAGTTTTTTTTGTTATTCATATATGTTTTGGTTTCATCGACTTGGCCGCGCGGGATTAGCCGAGCGGTCTAAAGCGGAGGTTCGAGTCTCCCTCGGGCATGGGTATGTGTGTTTGTCCTTGGGATAATTTAGGTTAAGTAGTGTGTAAGCTTAGGGACTGATGACCTTCGCAGTTAAGTCCCATAAGATTTCACACACATTTGAACTTTTTTTTCATCGACTTGATTTAGCAGCTAACTTTCAATAATTTGCTTAATTTTTAGTTTAAGGAAATTCATATAAAATGATTTTCGTGTATCTATCATATACAAAACATTACATTTTGGAAGGCTCTAATTATTTTTAAGTTTGGTTGTTTCCAATTTGCATTACCTGCTAGTTTGGTTTCTTTGAAAAAAAAGTGGGTTGTGGGTCATTTTGACTTAGTAGGAAAAGCGGTGCCTCTCCATTTGAAAAGACATAGATTGCCATAAAATCGTATTTACTTAGTATCTCAAAAACATTTGTTCAGAAGGAGCTTGCAAACCGAAAACTTTATTACTGCGAACTTAATTATTATTATTATTATTATTATTGATGCGTTAACTTTAATAATGCAACATAAAAACCTAATTTTTACTAAACGTGTGACGCAAGTATGAGAAAACCACATTTTATTCTATGCTTCCATGAAGTCTCTACTTCGCCTACGAACTCAGAGACAACGTGAAGTATATATAGGGTGTAAGCGATTATAGCTTACGACGTAGCATAGCTATGTAGTGGAAATCGAAACGAAGAATTTTATACAAGACACTTGTGGTCTATTAAATTGGGAAACAGGCAACAACAAGTTTACAAGACTACATGAGCTATAGCCCATGGCCGCCGCGTGAGATTTTGATGTTCTCTTCTCCAGCTCCTTTCACATCGTCATCGATTGTTTCGTAATTGTTGCTTGCATCAGCCTGTTATTTCTTCACTGCCTAATTATTACATGTTTGTTTGTTTGTTGTATCTGCTCGTAACGGGCAACACATCGTCCGTAATTGGCGAACAGTCTGTACTCGTGGCCGGTTTTCCGTGCGCCACCCTATATTATTTCCCTGTGATCAGCCATACAAGGCTACAGTTGGCTAAACGAGGGGCTCTGCAGAATCACAGAAATTACTTCTAAAAGTGTGTAAGAACTCAGTATTGAATAAAAACTCTACTCCAGGGGGGAGGCAAGTGCCCCCTCTTGGTGCCTTCCATCCTTCGGTCACCTACACTACTAGTTTTTCATAAGAACTATATACCAAGCACAAGTGAACGGTGAACGAGTAAAAACGAACGGTTCCCAAAAAGGAACGATCAGCAGTGAACTAGTTCCCAAGGATGAACGAGTTTGCCCATCTCTAATTTATTGATAGTTTTTGTCGTGTGCTAGTATTGCCAGGTAGTGTGCGAAAGCTAGGCGAGAAATTTGGACGACAATTATGAGTCGTATGGGTTGCCATTTGTTTTGGTTCGTAACTTTCCTTTCGAACTCTCGGGTTACTTTGCCCAAAACCAGATTTAAGGGCGGGGTGACAGACCATAGACCCAACGGATTTAATTGCAAATGGTGCTGACATCTCAAGCATGACTTTTACTTGTGTTAGCAAGTGTTTGCTTAATGAGAATTAGGGCTTTCGGATCGACTCCTTGTTCTTCGAGGATCATAAATGCGGAATGGCGAAACAGAATCATAAAACTTCTTGAAGTTCACAAAAATCATATGTAAGGCTACTCTTGACTGCTTTCTGTTTTACCTATGTTCTTAAATTAAATTTATATACAGTTTCGTTTGGTGCGGAAGCCGGCTTTGTGTACAACAGTTTTGTGATTTTTTCTGCAAATTATTATTTTCATATTGTCGTGTGACTAGGGCCTCCAGTCGGATAGACCGTTCGCCGGGTGCAAGTCTTTCGATTTGACGCCACTTCGGCGACTTGCGCGTCGATGGGGATGAAATGATGATGATTAGGGCAACACAACACCCACTCCCTGAGGGGAGAAAATCTCCGACTCAGCCGGGAATCGAGCCCGGACCTTTAGGTTTGACATTCTGCTGCGCGGACCACTCAGCTACCGGGGGCAGACATTTTCATATCAATAAGTATACTAAAATCAACTGTATGTTAGATTTCAATGCGTTCACTATACTAAATCAATTTAAGTTTAAAATAACAGTTCAGTGAAGTATAACTAAGGATATCATAAACATATGACTGCACATGATTCCCCACACCATGAGGCAATGTTTTCTGTCGTCGCGATAATGCGCGCTTGAGATGGGAAGCTTACATTATAAGACTTCCACTCCTTTTGAAACTGTACCTGAGTTCTATTATTAGACTACGAACTCGGTTCACGCCCTGAAATATACCCTATACGCTGAGTACAACCCATTAATAACACCATCTGAATTCGAAAATTGTGTTCGAAGATAGCAAAGCGCACCGGGAAACGGAGTTGTAGAGTAGGGTGAGGTGTTACATGGAAGAGACACAACTGAATATTTAATTAGACCATTAACTGCATTAGACCATTAACTGCAAATCTTAGACTATACGGCCCCAAGGGACAGTAAAATCGCACCATACAAGATCGAATTGTGCCGGACAAGTATGTTTTCCATCTATTGCCAGACTGCCTAGTAATCTGAAAATAGAGAGACAATGTGGTATCAGCAATATTTTACTATAACGTCGTCTCCACTGCCGTATAACTCGAAGAAATGCTTTACAGAAGCTTTAGTTTGGTAGCTGAAAAGTTCTGACGGAAGGTATATTCAAGCATTACAAGCATGGATTGCAAATTTCCTAAGAAAATTGCGGAATAAATAAATGGGACACGTTTTGTTTGAGAGAAATTTTAAGTATTTAGACATGAAGGTACACGTGGTAGAATCTGTGCACAAACAAAGTATAATAAATTCGCGAACCTGAAATGCATGAAAAATCCATTATAGTATGTGACCACATCAGCTACACTAAGTTAACTGTTATGTTTAAGGGCAAACACCGAGTCAGAATATCAAGCATCTCTTCCGAACATCAAGGACTAAATTATGTAAAATTTTAGAGACTTTGCGAGTGAGAGAATATGTTCGTAAGTCACTTGAATTTAAATATGGTTAATTCAGAGACGGGTACCGACCATCCAGTGTTCTGAAGCAATTGAAAACGACAACAAAGACACAACAGTATGCACAGGAAGCCCACATGCGAAATTCAGTCTATAAATGACACGATATTATCCAGCTTCAACGCTCTCGCGACTTCCGCTCGTGTGAATGCAACCAGAAAGGTCGGTACTTGCTACAACCTCACAGTTCTGCTAAAACTTGCTGGACCAATACCTCCATACCACATACGAAAATATTTCTTCACTGTGAAATATTAAATTCTGTCGTTTGAAGATACTGAAATATTGTTATGTCACTGGATGTGGCTCATTTTTCTGATACCGAAGGTGTATTTCGATTTTCATCAATAATTGACTGTAAATTACCAAAAACTCTCAAAGAGCTGTGAGAAGCCATCTTTCAGTTTATCTCAGAGCTCGCCACTGCTGAGAGCACAGCCCGTCATCTTAAGCAATCGACGCGTCCTCCAAATTCACCATACCGGAATTTTCTCGTTTCCGGTGAAGCTGCTCGTTACTGCACCTGGCTGGCCGGAAACAGTGAACTATATCCGGGCTGGCCACGACGCGTCTTTCCCAGAGTCCGCTAGCGTTCAGCCATGCAACAAATTCGTCTTACCTTGTAGTAATACTGAGCGGCCCTAGTTGTTGTTGTTGTTGTGGTCTTCAGTCCTGACACTCTATCCCGTGCAAGCTTCTTCATCTCCCAGTACCTACCGCAACCTACATCCTTCTGAATCTGCTTAGTGTATTCATCTCTTGGTCTCCCTCTACGATTTTTACCCTCCACACTGCCTTCCAATACTAAATTGGTGATCCCTTGATGCCTCAGAACATGTCCTACCAACCGATCCCTTCTTCTAGTCAAGTTGTGCCACAAACTCCTCTTCTCCCCAATTCTATTCAATACCTCCTCATTAGATATGTGATCTACCCATCTAATCTTCAGCATTCTTCTGTAGCACCACATTTCAAAAGCTTCTATTCTCTTCTTGTCCAAACTATTTATCGTACATGTTTCACATCCATACATGGCTACACTCCATACAAATACTTTCAAAAATGACTTCCTGACACTTAAATCTATACTCGATGTTAACAAATTTCTCTTCATCAGAAACGCTTTCCTTCCCATTGCCAGTCTACAATTTATATCCTCCCTACTTCGACCATCATCAGTTATTTTGGTCCCCAAATAACAAAACTCCTTTGTCTCATTTCCTAATCTAATTCCCTCAGCATCACGCGACTTAATTCGACTACATTCCATTATCCTCGTTTTCCTTTTGTTGATGTTCACCTTATATCCTCCTTTCAAGACACTATCCATTCCGTTCAACTACTCTTCCAAGTCCTTTGCTGTCTCTGACAGAATTACAATGCCATCGGCGAACCTTAGAGTTTTTATTTCTTCTCCATGGATTTTAATACCTACTCCGAATTTTTCTTTTGTTTCCTTCACTGCTTGCTCAATATACAGATTGAATAACATCGGGGAGAGACTACAACCCTGTCTCACTCCCTTCCCAACCACTGCTTCCCTTTCATGTCCCTCGACTCTTATAACTGCCATCTGGTTTCTGTACAATTTGTAAATAGCTTTTCGCTCCCTGTATTTCACCCCTGTCACCTTCAGAATTTGAAAGAGAGTATTCCAGTCAACATTGTCAAAAACTTTCTCTAAGTCTACAAATGCCAGAAACGTAGGTTTGCCCTTCCTTAATCGAGCTTCTAAGATAAGTCGTAGGGTCAGTATTGCCTCACGTGTTCCAACATTTCTACGGAATCCAAACTGATCTTCCCCGAGGTTCGCTTCTACTAGTATTTCTATTCGTCTGTAAAGAATTCGTGTTAGTATTTTGCAGCTGTGACTTATTAAATTGATAGTTCGGTCATTTTCACATCTGTCAACACCTGCTTTCTTTGGGATTGGAATTATTATATTCTTCTTGAAGTCTGAGGGTATTTCGCCTGTTTCATACATCTAGCTCACCAGATGGTAGAGTTTTGTCAGGACTGGCTCTCCCAAGGCCGTCAGTAGATCTAATGGAATGTTGTCTACTCCGGGGGCCTTGATTCGACTCAGGTCTTTCAGTGCTCTGTCAAACTCTTCACGCAGTATCGTATCTCCCATTTCATCTTCATCTACATCCTCTTCCATGTCCATAATATGGTCCCCAAGTACATCACCCTTATATAGACCCTCTCCTTCCACCTTTCTGCTTTCCCTTCTTTGCTTAGAACTAGGTTTCCATCTGAGCTCTTTATGTTCATGCAAGTGGTTCTCTTATCTCCAAAGGTCTCTCTAATTTTTCTGTAGGCAGTATCTATCTTACCCCTAGTGATACTCGCTTCTACATCCTTACGTTTGTCCTCTAGCCATCCCTGCATAGCAATTTTGCACTTCCTGTCGATCTCATTTTTGAGACGTTCGTATTCCTTTTTGCCTGCTTCATTTACTGCATTTTTATATTTTCTCCTTTCATCAATTAAAATCAAGATTTCTTCTGTTACCCAAGGATTTCTACTAGCCCTCGTCTTTTTACCTACTTGATCCTCTGCTGCCTTCACTACTTCATCCCTCAGAGCTAACCATTCTTCTTCTACTGTGTTTCTTTACCCCATTCCTGTCAATTGTTCCCTTATGCTCTCCCTGAAACTCTGTACAACCTTTGGTTTAGTCAGTTTATCCAGGTTCCATCTCCTTAAATTCCAACCTTTTTGCAGTTTCTTCAGTTTTAATCTACAGATCATAACCAATAGATTGTGGTCAGAGGCCACATCTGCTACTGGAAATGTCTTACAATTTAAAACCTGGTTCCTAAATCTCTGTCTTAGCATTACATAATCTATCTGATACCTTTTAGTATCTCCAGGATTCTTCCATGTATACAACCTTCTTTTATGATTCCTGAACCAAGTGTTAGCCATGATTAACTTATGCTCTGTGCAAAATTCTACCAGGCGGCTTCCTGTTTCATTTCTTAGCACCAATCCATATTCACCTACTACATTTCCTTCTCTCCCTTTTCCTACTACCGAATTCCAGTCACCCATGAGTATTAAATTTTCTTCACCCTACACTATCTGAATAATTTCTTTTATCTCATCATACATTTCTTCAATTTCGTCGTCATCTGCAGAGCTAGTTGGCATATAAACTTGTACTACTGTAGTAGGCGTGGGCTTCGTGTCTATCTTTGCCACAATAATGCGTTCACTATGCTTTTGTAGTAGCTTACCCGCATTTCTATTTTCCAATTCATTATTAAACCTATTCCTGCATTTCCCCTATTTGACTTTGTGTTTATAGCCCTGTAGTCACCTGACCAGAAGTCTTGTTCCTCCTGCCACCGAACTTTACGAATTCCCACTTTATCTAACTGTAACCTATCCATTTCCCTTTTTGAATTTTCTTACCTACCTGCCCTCCTAAGGGATCTGACATTCGACGCTCCGATCCGTAGAACACCAGTTTTCTTTCTCCTGATAACGACATCCTCTTGAGTAGTCCCCGCCCAGAGATCCGAATGGGGGACTATTTTACCACCGGAATATTTTACCCAAGAGGACGCCATCATCATTTAACCATACAGTAAAGCTGCATGCCCTCGGGAAAAATTACGGCCGTAGTTTCCCCTTGCTTTCAGCCGTTCGCAGTACCAGCACAGCAAGGCCGTTTTGGTTAGTGCGTAAGTAGGCTGTTTAGGTTTTTTTATTGGTAACGCCACCTCTGTATGAAAATCACTGGCTGTGCTGTGTGCAGACTGTGGCTGCTTTGCATTGTTGTAATACTCGCCATTGTAGTGTTAGGCAGCTGGCTGTGAACAGCGCGCAGCCTTGCGCAGTTGGAGGTGAGCCGCCAGCAGTGGTGGATGTGGGGAGAGAGATGGCGGAGTTTTGTAATTTGTCATGAACTGATATATATATATTATGACTATTAAGGTAAATACATTGTTTGTTCTCTATTAAAATCTTTCATTTGCTAACTATGCCTATCAGTAGTTAGTGCCTTCTGTAGTTTGAATCTTTCATTTAGCTGGCAGTAGTGGCGCTCGCTGTACTGCAGTAGCTTGAGTAACGAAGATTTTTGTGAGGTAAGTGATTTTTGAAAGGTACAGGTTAATGTTAGTAAGGGCCATTCTTTTGTAGGGATTTTTGAAAGTCAGATTGCGTTGCGCTAAAAATATTGTGTGTCAGTTCAAGCACAGTCCTGTATAATTGTTCAAAAAGGGGACGTTTCAAGTGTTACAAGGCCAGATCAGTCAATCATCGAGACTGTTGCCCTTGCAACTACTGAAAAGGCTGCTGCCCCTCTTCAGGAACCACACGTTTGTCTGGCCTCTCAACAGATACCCCTCCGTTGTGGTTACACCTACGGAACGGCTATCTGTATCGTTGAGGCACGCAAGCCTCCCCACCAACGGCAAGATCCATGGTTCGTGGGGGCCGGCCCTTTAGCTCACTTAAATACGCGTAACGTTACACCTGGAATGTTGACCGATGACCTACCCCTCCCCCAGCATTTAGCCGCGATCGCCACCACAGGTCTACCTAGATAAAACTGGTTCAACTGGTTCTGAGCACTATGGGACTTAACATCCGAGGTCATCAGTCCCCTAGAACTTAGAACTACTTAAACCTAACTAACCTAAGGACATCACACACATCCATGCCCGAGGCAGGATTCGAACCTGCGACCGTAGCAGTCCCGCGGTTCCGGACTGCGCGCCTAGAACCACTAGACCACCGCGGCCGGCTACCTAGATAAAACACAGAGATTATGTTGCATGCAAATACTCCATAATAGGAAGCATTGACGTTATCATAGCTGGATATAGGGAAAAAAGTCGCACGCACTAGCTTTATATGAAGATACATTTTTCATATGCCCTAGAACTATTTTTAATACTTTCTACAAACTTTTTATAAGCCTGCCTTTTTAGAACTATATCATAGCTGTGACAATACGAAACATATCTTTTCAATTTTTTTTTAAGTTGATGGTGGATACAATATGATGGGTACAACATTGTTCACAGATTGAATAAATCAAATTTTAATTATTAGAAACATAGAGATTAAAATAAATGGAAGTTATTATTAGAAAAATGGCCCTGATCACTATGGGACTTAACATCTGAGGTCATCAGTCCCCTAGACTTAGAACTACTTAAAGCTAACTAACCTAAGGACATCACACACATCCATGCTCGAGGCAGGAATCGAACCTGCGACCGTAGCAGCAGCGCGGATCTGGACTGAAGTGCCTAGAACCACTCGGCCACAGCGGCCGGCTACTGATATTCTTTAAAATATATCGATAGTAATAATAATAAATAACGTTCTTTTACAACAATGCTATTAGTGGTTCCTATACACCCGATAATCGCATATCTTGTTTCATCGTCATATACGAAGATTGCCCAGAAAGTAACGCACCGCATTTTTTCCCTTCAACAGTTCTTTATTGAACATAATGAACGAAAGAATGGTGTTTCTACACACCCTATTTTACCACGTAATCTCCATCCCGCGCTTTGGCAACGCGAAACAAGGGCGTGTGTGCCTTGTCGGTGCCAATCCTTGTCCTGGTGGTGGAGCCAGTGCTTCACTGGGTGAATTGCCTCTTCATCGTCCCCAAAATGTCTTCCACGAGTGGAATCCCTTAACGAGTCTGTCCTCGCGAATGACAAGATCGGCTCGTTGCAACATGCCATGTGACAGCCATGGATGGTCTCCCCGATCGCTGCAAATCGTGGAGCTCCACCAAACCACCTTCTGATGACCTCACCCTCCGCGCCCAGCGACTAACTGTCCTTCTGTCGACAGCAGATGCTCCATAGACTTTCCACAAGCGATTGTGAATATTCCCGACAGTTTCATTTAATGCAGTGAGAAATTCAATGACGGCAAGTTTCTTGTAACGTATATCACCTTCAGATGCCACTTTGAAACTGTTCTGCAGCTATGCCATCTGTCGGAAGTGACGGAAACTTGGCTCGCTCACTCAAGAGACTTCAAATAATACGTACGTAAGGTTTTGCATTCGTAGCATTGTTTTCGGCTGAAAAAAAAAAGGATACGGTGCTTCACTTTCTGGGGAACCGTCGTACATATTCCATTTTTAACTTGTTCTGGTCTCATTTTGAAGCTGACAGGTACACGAAATATCATTCTGCTCAATGATACTGGATATCGCAGTCGTATATTATGTTACAAGTATTGATATATTTTTGTGTGTTAGTAACTAAAAGAACAATTATCAAAATAAACATAGAACGCCCACCTCCACCACCCCCAACTCGTAGAGCCCCTATTCATTTCAGTCTCTGCTCACTGCGGTCCCCCCTCCAACCCTCACCCCCCCCCCCCCCCCCGCACAGCCCATTCCCCGTTTCCGAGCCACTCCTTTTCATTCCGCTTCACCCTCGACAAGTGAAAAGTCCACTGAGCCGCCGATAACACCCAGGTTGAGAAGTTCTGTATTGACCAATCATTTTTACGTCACCATTCAATTTAAAAATCTTCGTTCCATGGTTGCTAACTCCACACACCAAAAAGGTGGTGATTATAGTGACATAAAGGATCTAGGTATCGGTTCTCGGGGAGGGGGCGGGGGCCGTTTGTTACACTCACCCCTCTCCCGATTCCACATATTTCAGGGAGCCGGGGAGACGGGGGGTAGGGGTGGTAAGGGCATATGTCTTATGCCTATGACGAGCTTAACCATTTTAGGATCCGCTGTTGAGAATACGCAGTTTCTAAGGCCACCACGTACACAAAAATGTGAGGAGAACTGATCTCACATTACTGTGACACTCACTGGTTCAACACGGGGCGATGTCCGATGTCAGCAGGAGTTAAGAGAGTACATTCCGCGATTGGCAGGATTGTAACTGTTGTTCCAGCTTTTTACCTAAAGTAACATGCGTGTCACCAAATTCACGTGAAACTTATCGAATATTGATTGAAGTCAGTCATCTAAGTGAGGAAGTACGCATTCTCCAGTCCCTGTTTATCGCCACCCTCAGCTGGTGTATTTTGGTTTCCCTGGCTCGATTTTCCTTGACCGTTACTACAGTGGTGCATGGTATGCATTCACCCCATGGCTACTTGACCCGACACAAATTGTCAGTTTTCGTACACATTCCTTTTGCTTGGGTATACACCTGAAAATCGAGCCTGCTAATTTCGTAGCTGGTACAATACTGTCTCAATATGTCTGATCGACCGTAAATCTCACCTGGCAGAAATAGATTGCAGCCTTCCAGATTTTTTATTAGAAGCGACGTCAAGCGTTAGTGACGCTTTCCTTCGCGTTCCTACCGATGCTCGTCTACTTGTCGTTCGGGTTTTCCAATCCTACAAGTTCTACAACTACGTATATACGGTTCCTTGGTGTGGCAAAAAATTTAAGCTTGTAAGTCAACGCAATGGTTGAAATGGTTCAAATGGCACTGAGCACTAAGGGACTCAACTGCTGTGGTTATAAGTCCCCTAGAACTTAGAACTACTTAAACCTAACTAACCTAAGGACATCACACACATCCATGCCCGAGGCAGGATTCGAACCTGCGACCGTAGCGGTCGTGCGGTTCCAGACTGTAGCGCCTTTAACCGCTCGGCCACTCCGGCCGGCTCAACGCAATGCAAATATATGGTCATTTCCGTCACATACTTTGACAGTCGCAATCATTCATCAAAACCTTTACGGTACTTCCTGTTGACATAGAATCATGATATTCGGCAAGAAAGAAGGTATTACTGTAGGAGTATGGGAAATAATCCTGGATTGTTAATCTGTAATTACATCACACAAAAAAATATTTTTTTGTCTTTTGTTATCCGACTCTCTGTTCTGTTAAGACCCTTTGATATTCGCAATCATTCATCAAAACCTTTATGGTATTTCCTATTGACGTAGAATCATGATATTCGGCAAGAAGCAAGGTTTCACTGTAGAAGTATGGGAAATAATCCTGGATTGTTAATCTGTAATTACTTCACACGAAAATATATTTTTTTGTCTTTTGTTATCCGACTCTCTGTTCCGTTAAGACCCCTTTTTCACAGGAATGGGTATGTGTCTTAAGTGTTAGCAGAAGAGCCAACACCGTGTTACGAGTGGAGGCCGAAATGCACGCGTTTTAGCTCACGCAGGCTGGCCTGAGGAGGGAAGAACTACGAGGTGCGGCTAGGAAAAAACCGGACTGATGCTGGAAAAAACATTTATTTACAATTATTTACAATTTCATGTTATCTCCTTCAATGTACTCTCCTCCTCGGTCTCTACACCGCTCCATACGAATTTTCCACTGTTCATAGCAATGCTGCAGATCATTTTCGGTAAGTCCATACATTACTTCCGTCGCTTTTTCTTTTACTACTTCAACAGTCTCAAATCTAGTTCCTTTCAAAGCTGACTTGACTTTAGGGAAAAGAAAAAAGTCACAGGGGGCCAAATCAGGTGAGTAGGGTGGATGATCTAAGATGGGAATGTTGTGTTTTGCCAAAAACGTCTTCACTGACAACGAACTGTGAGCTGGGGCATTGTCTTGGTGAAGGATCCATCACTTTTTTCTCCACAAATCGTTCCGTTTTCTCCGTACTCGCTCACGTAGAGTAGCCAGGACGCTAATGTAGTAATGCTGATTCACTGTTTGTCCCTCTGGTACCCAATCAATGTGCACAATCCCTTTGATGTCAAAAAAAACAATCATCATTGCCTTGAATTTCGATTTTGACATTCGTGTTTTTTTTTTTTGTCGTGGAGAACCAGGAGTTTTCCAATGCATCGATTGGCGTTTAGTTTCGAGATCGTAAGTAAAAAACCACGATTCATCGCAAGTAATAACATTTTGTAAGAAGGTGGGATCACTTTCAATGTTTTCCAGGATGTCAGAACAAATCATTCTTCGGCGTTCCTTCTGTTCAATTGTGAGACACTTTGGAACCATTTTTGAACACACTTTGTTCATGTTGAAACTTTCAGGAAGAATCTGCCTAACACTTTCCTTGTCAACTCCTGTTAACTCAGACACTGCTCTAATTGTTAAACGGCGATCTTGTCGAACAAGTTTACCGATTTTTTCAATGTTTGCATCAGTTTTTGCTGACAATGGTCTGCCAGTGCGAGTGTCATCACTGGTGTCTTCGCGGCCATCTTTAAATCGTTTAAACCACTCAAACACTTGTGTTCGCGATAAACAATCATCGCCGTACACTTGTTGTAACATTACAAACGTTTCACTTGCAGATTTTCCTAGTTTGAAACAAAATTTGATGTTAACACGCTGTTCTTTCTGTACACTCAACATTTTCCGACGCACAGACAAAACGTCAACTACTTAAAACAGACGCCACGGGCAGACTGAGTGCAGGAGGCAGATGAAACTCGAGCAGTAGGCGGAGCGAGAGTCACGTGACAGGCCACGCGACTTTCAGCCTTATTGCATTCGTTTTATTGTTTCACCAGTACTAGTCCGGTTTTTTTCTAGCCACACCTCGTATACTGACGTGAGGTCCGGAACATGACAAGGAATGAGAATCCAGAAAGCGGACGTTATTAGCTTGATACTTAACTTTAATCCATTAATGAAGAACTTCGCTCTTGTCGGTACATGATTCACAATATTATCTGTTCAGAATACGTTCTTGAAGCAATTATAGTAACTGAATATGGCGCCTTGCTAGGTCATAGAAAATGACGTAGCTGAAGGCTATGCTAAACTGTCGTCTCTGCAAATGATAGCGTATGTAGACAGTGAACCATCGCTAGCAAAGTCGGCTGTACAACTAGGGAGAGTGCTAGGGAGTATCTCTAGACTAGATCTGCCATGTGGCGGCGCTCGGTCTGCAATCACTGATAGTGGCGACATGCGGGTCCGACGTATCCCAACGGACCGCGGCCGATTTAAAGGCTACCACCTAGCAAGTGTGGTGTCTGGCGGTGACACCAGAGTCTTTCCTGTATCAGTATCAATAACATTCAAAAACTGTCGAGGTTTTTATTCCCGCGTGGTATATCTATCTGTATACATAATTCATTTTGTACGGAATTCTCACATTTATTCGGATATTTGCTATATTGAGCCTCTGTTTGTCTACCAGCCTTTGACTTCGCTTAACATAGTACTTTACACCACCCACTCATATCAGTCACATTTTCTCTGAAAGCTGGACCACCCAGCCACGCAGCGTTTTAGACAGTAATGGACACATTTTTTGTGCGGGAGACGGACATCATCAACGGGGCGATTGCAGAGCTCCGGTGCGGCCGGCCGCTGGCGGCGCGGATGGGGGCCGTGGCGACGCACCTGGCTTTACAATTAGGTGCGCCATCCATCTCGGGGGCAGGCCTGTCATCCGCCCCCGGTTATTAAGTGCGCCGCCCCCGGAGAGCCAGGGGGTGGCGCCCGCACTGCCTCGCCGCCGTAAATTCACAGCCGCCCCGATTTCATAAAGACCCATAAATATTAAACTAATTTATATATCTGTCGAGAGCACGGCGTGCGGTCGGAAGTAAGATATAATACCGCCGCGCCGCGTTTCGATTTTGCTTCGGCGAGACTGACTCTTTCAGCGTATGTTTTATTAAGTCTCCGGACGGAACAGCTGCCGTGAAAAGTGCTTGCCTTCCACCTTTATTTCCGATATTCACTTTTGAACCGACTCATTTGCTTGGAAGTCTTTTGAGAACGAACGCTTGTAAATTTATCCAACCGTGAGAGGAGAGGACTGAATGCTACTACCTTGATGTAATTGAAATACGAGTTATTTTATTTTAGCTCTATCACCGCTGCCTTGCGGAACGACACGAGATGAAATCGAAAGAAGTGTAATTACCTTTTATTAAAAAAAAATCGACACATTCATCAAATCTTTGAGCGGTTTTGCTGCGTCGCAGCTTAACTAATACTTTGTTCATTTCAAGGTAACACCATCTTACCTTCATCCAAACTACTACAGTATAATGCGGAATATCAAACCGCTTCATGACAGTACAACAGATATGGAGATAAACAACAGACACGTCAGAGGTGAGGAAACAGATAATAGTAATCCGGTGTAGACACTGGATAATTATCCATCACTTAACCCTAGGATGCATGGTGTTGAAAACACACGAGAATGGATATGCATGGCTTGCGAGATTCTTTCCTTATTTTAAATTGTTCACACACTATTTTTTTTAAGGAGACTGTATTTGCTTCAAATTTATTGACATACAGGGATGTTCCTAATCTATATTAATAATCTGGAGGGACTTGATAATATTTTATTAATTTTTTGGCAAAGAAAAATAATTATTTATTTTTATCTGTTACAATCACTTACATACAATTACTGCGCTTACGAGTTCTACATGTTATAACAGAGTGAATACTTTCAGTTTGTTGAATTACAACACTTAGGTTGATCACATTATTGTGCTGAAGATGGACAGAAATCAGATTTTGCGTAACATTCACATTGTTGAATATAATATGTGCACCTCAGTCGGTTCTACAATCACTTCGTCAAAGGAATGAAAGGTATTGGCAATCAATGAATGCTGTAGGCTACTCTTAAACTGATCTTTACCAGCAGTTAAAGTTTTTATGGTTGCTGGCATTTTTATGGAAATGTGTGTTCCTGAGTAATGGACACTGTCTTGACCGAGGTAAGTCACTTTCAATTTTTGTGAAGGTTCATAGTCTTTATGGTAGACTTTGTACGAACTGAGTTACTGGTTTGGATAACAACTATGAAGAATTTTATTAACAAATAAATAAGCAGCAGTTACTATTCCCAGTTCCTCGGACAGACTTCTTCAGTGCGTTGTTGAGTTCGCAACACGAATAACTAATATTACACGCTTTTGAATTCGAAAAACATTAGCTTGCCTCGATGGGTTACCCCAAAAAATGATACCTTATGACATTACGAAAAGAATGTAAGCGAAGGATGCTAGATTTCTTAATTTTTGTGTTACTTATTTCTGACAACATTCGCATTGCAAGTAATGAGTCGTAAGGTTGTTACAGTCTCTGGACCTATGGGACTCCGTTCTCACTTAATGCCGATTCTGTGACTTGCAGAGAACTTTCCACTATTTTCGCGCTGCATGTAGAGTGCGAGTATTTTCTGAAACCAGAAGTATGTTAGGAATTATATGTAAAAGATTGTGCAAACGTTTGTGTAAATGGGGTTCTACAATATTGAAATAATGACCGAAATGCTGCTCCAAACACCATCACATATTGAAATCTTACGCAAAATCTTAACTCTATAATAATTTAGGTCTACCGATACTAGAGAATTCATGTGTCATAATTTTTCCCTGTAATAATGGGCCTTAAATCTCCTAGTTCATTGTTTAATCTAAGAATCGTCTTTCCTGTCTGTCATAGATGCCATGAAGAGAAAATGAGAATGAGAGAACTGTTCACATCGCGTATTTTGAATCCACATAAACTGTACATTACGTATTTTTGCAGACTGTCATAATCCGAAAGAAGAATGAGAATCTTTACGTGATGCAATTCAGAAGAAAATTTGAGGATATGTTCTGCACTGATTATGTATTGACTCTTGAATCTGTTAATGTTCCATCCTCCCTGTTCCCTAAATAGCTTAGACAGCAGTAAAGCACTTAGCATGTCGTTTAGTCACATCTGAAATGCCCTCTAATTTTAATTAAGCAACTGAAACACAGTGCTTTCGTAAAGTAAGTCACGATTCAAAAGGAGGACGAAGAAGTGGTTTCCTCTTTTTAATGTGCTTATTCACCACTGCCTGCATGGATAACGGTTGAAGTGAAAGCACGTGTGAGGTGAGCTGTGAAGAGGCAGCCTTTGAGAAATACCGGGGCCAAATGTTTTACGTAATAGGACAGGTATCTATCACTCTTCAATCTGTACATCGAGGAAGCAATGATGGAAATAAAAGAGACGTTCCAATGATACGATTCGCTGATGACATTGCCATCCTGATTATCCTGAGTTAAAGTGAAGAAGAATTAAATGATCTGCTGAACGGAATGAACAATCTAATGAGTACACAGTATGGTTTGAGAGTAAATCGGAGAAAGACGAAGGTAATGAGAAGTAGTATAAATGAGAACAGCGAGAAACTTAACATCAGGATTGATGGTCACGAAGTCAATGAAGTTAAGGAATTCTGCTACCTAGGCAGTAAAATAACCAATGACGGACGGAGCAAGGAGGACATCAAAAGCAGACTCGCTATGGCAAAAAAGGCATTTCTGGCCAAGAGAAGTCTACTAATGTCAAATACCGGCCTTAATTTGAGGAAGAAATTTCTGAGGGTGTACATCTGGAGTACAGCATCGTATGGTAGTGAAACATGGACTGTGGGAAAACCGGAACAGAAGAGAATCGAAGCATTTGAGATGTGGTGCTATAGACGAATGTTGAAAATTAGGTGGACTGATAAGGTAAGGAATGAGGAGGTTCTACACAGAATCGGAGAGGGAAGGAATATTTGGAAAACACTGATAAGGAGAAGGGACAGGATGATAGGACATCTGCTATGACATGAAGGAATGACTTCCGTGGTACTAGAGGGAGCTATAGAGGGCAAAAACTGTAGAGGAAGACAGAGATTGGAATACGTCAAGCAAATAATTGAGGACGTAGGTTGCAAGTGCTACTCTGAGATGAAGAAGTTAGCACAGGAAAGGAATTCGTGGCGGGCCGCATCAAAGCAGTCAGTAGACTGATGACAAAAAAAAAAAAAAATCTATCACGTGGAATACTGTCACTGCAGATCAACTGACGATCCGAGGACACTGCGAAATTCCAGAACTTCGGTATGCTAGAAGGAGGTGAGTGATCTTTATGCTCTCACGTGCCTGTTGTCGATGTATTGGGAGACCCTTGTGTCTGCAGTGCGAAGGCGTGCCTGGTAATTGACCTTTTGAAAGGTCAGCGGGGAACTGCACTGACGCAAGAAAGCTCAGCGAGGGCAGTCTTGCCAAACTGAAGAATGCCATCATTCCTCTAACAAAATTCTGTGTCCGGTATTTTTTACTTATTTATTAGAAGCACTCGACTTTATATAAAAAAAGGAAACATTAGACATCTCACCCTAATCGTTCCTTCATGGCCCTAATTCGATGTCATCGTGAATTTCTAAAGAAGGGTCATTTGCAGTCTTCATGAACGCACCATTCGTGAAAAGAATAATTTGTGTCAGGCTCCCTGAGACCTCTTGGCATTGACAACTTACCATACAGCTTGTAAAAAACCATCAACAGTCAGCAAGTACAGGTCTAGGTTCCCACTGGATCCGCTGTGTCCTTGATAACTCTGTACTCATACCATAGTACCGACTCACCGCCGCCTCAGCCGCCTCAGAAGAGCGTGGCTTCTAAGAAAGGCAATAAAATTTGATAGAATTTAACATAAACTAACAATTTTGATAGCGATGATATGATAAACAAAATTTTTCTTTAGTTGTCTTGATCGCAGTTGAAGAGTGTGATTCCCGTTGCACTCTTGATGCAAGCTTTTAATTTAACCGAAGTTTAATTTTTACATTTCTATATTCTGAATGAATTATTCCGAGAGCCGTATCTATTTAGGTCCTTCACATTCTTCCTGCAGCTATTTCTCCATGGACTTCCCTGCACCTCCAATTTATTTCATTCCTAAGGGACTTATATTTTTGTATTCCTGCCTTTCTCTCAACATATTTGTACGTCTATCTTTTGGGGAACAGCTGAAGCATTTCTTCTGTTGCCAAATGTAATTGCGCAGTAGCCTTCCTTGTACCTGTGTTTTTATCTCCAACTTCTGTAATATCCCTTTTCAGATCTGCCCAATCGTCTTCAACTGAACTGCCTTCTGTGGTATTCATTTGGCAGTATCACAGTCTTAGAGTATTTAAAATGCACCACGTAGTTCCTCGTTAGCTCAGAATCCCACTTCTTGCCAGACTGATTCTTCAGCCTTCAGTCTTCATCGTTACTGTAAGAGGCAATCCAGAAAGTTTCCTTTCGAAGGCCACACTAACCCCCTTGACAAAATGTCGCTATTTATATATCTGCATCAAGAGTTGTGCTAGGTTGCACATACGCTGGAGCAGCACCTTCAAATGGAAATTTTTTGAGTGCCCCTTATGAACTGTGATCTGAGTCTATACCTTCTCCTTGGTACTCTTCGTAATCCGATATCCATATGTCTGTCTGACCACGGCGTAATCCAGCTGGAACATTGCCGTGTCTCTTAGCCGTTTCCAAGTATAGACTTTTCCTCTTGTGATTTTTTAGCAATCTATTCGCTATTACTAGCTGAAATTTATTGCAGAACGATAGTAATCTTTCTCCTCTCTCATTCTTACTATTAATCCCAATTTTTCCCGTGAAACATTAACCTTAGACCATGCGTTGCGGCCGTACTACCCGCCTGACCTTCCATTTATCACCTTCTACCAGTCTACGGCCGCTGTTCCCTGAAGTACACCCACACCCAAGTAATGACGGCAGTATCGCTGTTCATGTACCCTTAGAGCCTTAACTGGAAGAGATAATCTTGATATTTGCACCGATGGAACGAGAAATACCTTCCCTATCGGAAATAATTCTGGCCCTACCTATTTCGTCCGTGCCTTCTAAAAATCCACACCAACAGTTCATCAGTGATGCTTGAATAGACCAAAAATCAAGTTTATACTTCTGAAGCTGTCTGACAAACCTACCGAGACCCTAAGTTCCTAGAATATAATGACCACCTTCCAAATCACCAAATTGTCCAGAGTGTGAGTCCTATTATTTCGGCAAAACAATGTTTCTACCGTATTTATCTTGAAAATTTCCTCAAATGATAATTTAGAATTAGTTACAGAGCCAATGTTTTTACAGTTTCGAGCAAGCACAACACAATTATTCTAGTTTTTAAAATTCTAACCGAATAGTTCTTCTTTCTATGTACAGATCATTATATTCTATACTTTTTCTTCTTCTCTGAGTTTCGTCAGACATGTACACGTTATAATGCTAGAGACTGTATAACTGCTGATAAATGGATGTTTGGTACATTACGATACAGAATAACATCAAAATTTTCCAAAACATGATACTGCTGGGATGTTTCCCTGCGATGAATTCCTTCTCGTGTTACCAGCTTTGTAGATATCACTGCGAGACAGATATTTCAGAAACAAATCAAATTTGTACACTTAGAAAATATTCACAAGACTATATTTATTTTCAGTTTCTGCAGCGTGTTAGATAAAGAATTTGGCACAGGTCACACATAAAAGAAGTCGCATAGCAAAGTATTTAATGGAATCTTGTCATGAAGTAGTTTCGAAGTTCGATGTTTCGTCTGAAGTATCTTACAGACAACAATAAGTAAACTTATATTTTACGCAAAACTGAAATCTGGATGTATTTCAGGAAACAGATGACCGTTGCGACTGTGTGTAGTGACTACAGTGAACAATAACGTGCCTGTTGACGGTGTTTGAGAGTGTGCTTCAGGAGCATTTCTGGAGTACCGCCTTATGTTCAAATGGTTCAAATGGCTCTGAGCACTATGCGACTTAATTTCTGAGGCCATCAGTCACCTAGAACTTAGAACTAATTAAACCTAACTAACCTAAGGACATCACACACATCCATGCCCGAGGCAGGATTCGAACCTGCGACCGTAGCGGTCGCTCGGTTCCAGACTGCAGCGCCTAGAACAGCACGGCCACTCCGGCCGGCGCCGCCTTATGTAAAGTGCGTAATGAAATATCTTCAATATGTATTACACTAGTACGCAGAAGATTAATCTAGTGCCATAAACGCTTTGAGTAACCCCGTTGCTCGTTTAATTTATCTATAAGTCTCAGCGGCTCGTCTCACCTTCCCACTATCGCTAGCTTCTAGCTGGCGTCACACCAGGTGGCACGTATTACTCCCTTGTGTGGTTATCGCTGCTCAGGCTAGGCTTCAGAATCTGCCTCTAGAGCGGCGTCGAAAGGCCTTGGAACAGCGCAGTGCAAAGAGTTTACTTTTACTATTTACGCAGTGTGGAGCTGAGCCCAGCGGCATTGCTTGGAGCAACGGACACGTGATGTGGATCGGCACGACGTCTTCTCCGGATGTATGAATATGAAGATGATACCTCTCCTCACTGCAGCACTCCACAAAGAATGGGCTGCCATTCCCCAAAAAACCTTCCTGCACCGGACTGAATGTATGCCTGCGAGAGTGGAAGCTGACGTCACGGCTAACGGTGGGCCAACACCATATTGATCTCCAGCATTACCGATGAAGGGCACCACGAACTTGTAACTCATTTTCAGCCAGGTGTCCGGATACTTTTGATCACATAGTGTGTATGAAGATGACACCTGTTCTTTCATACATATTCATATAGATAAGGCGGACTCACACATATTGCTCAAACTTTTACGGGAATCGGTAGATTCAGTGTCGCGAGTAACGAGTATAGTGGGCAGGAGCACTATAAACGTAGTGTGTGGACAGCACGTTGCAAATGTGGGTCTCACTGGGAGCTTGCCAGAGGTAAGTCCCTGCAGTCGCACTGTACTCTGTGTCCTCGATGGCTCATGCTCCGACCAGCTTCTCTCGATCCACCGATCAATATAGCACCAACTTCTCCATAATTGTACCATGTCGCCAGTTGTTTCATAGAACTCAGCTATGTTCCGGCCGACCTTCCAGTCACCCGTCCTCCCCGCACAAAAGTCTATTATCGTTTGTCTATGCTGTCCAGCCCTTGCGACCACATGGTGCTACAGCACCCTGACATTAACTGGCGAACGATTTGGGGGTGTGTTCATGCACCCTTTTAACCGTCGTCTGTGTCTGCACTCTGGTACGTTTTAGTCTATGTCAAATTCCCGACTTACAGGCGACTTTATCGCATAGGACTGGCCACCTCCCCACTCTGCCCTGACTGTCAGCTCGAACACACCGACGAGCACCACGTTACGTGCCCCCTAAAACGAAACGTTTGGCTCCTCATCCAACGAATCGTGGACTTTTACCTCCGTGCCCCGCCAACGACGGTAACCCCAGATTTCCTGTTGTTCCCCCAGACATTTCACTACCCTCTTGCTAAGCACCATGCCCTCATCTGGTTTCGAGGACAGGCTTTAGAATACCTCTTTCAGAGTGGTCCGCATACAGTCCTCGACTTCTGGTACAAAATTGTGACCGCGATAAGCACCCTCACCCGACTACCAACTTACCGACCAACTTTTGCCGGTTATCTCCGCAGCGTCTTCCTTGACCCCCCCACCCTCTTTAAGTTGGGGTGGGCCATGCCAAGCCGTCACATGATGCAACAGCCTTATCCACGTTCTCATGCATCGAAAAAAAAGAAAAAAAACAGAATGTGTTCTATTTTGTTGTATTTAATGTTTTTCTATTATTTTTGTTAAACTAAAAATCAGTTGCATATGTTTAAGTTGTACCTTGAAGAACTATTGCATTGTATATATATATATATATTGTAACTAACCTGTTTCTACGGGTTATTACATTATTATTTGGAATGGAAATGCTTATTAATTGTGAAATTAACGTGAGAAGATTAGGATCGTCACCGATTCTAACCATACAACTAATCAAAGGTTTGGCCGAATCGGAAAATAAATTAATTTGATCACAGACCAAAAACTCATAAAAATGCATACGTTGTGATGTCGCTCATAGGGAATGC
Organism: Schistocerca americana; assembly: GCF_021461395.2. Classification (NCBI taxonomy): domain Eukaryota; kingdom Metazoa; phylum Arthropoda; class Insecta; order Orthoptera; family Acrididae; genus Schistocerca; species Schistocerca americana. The sequence continues at coordinate 264,076,632 of NC_060122.1, read as the reverse complement.
GATGTAATTAATAGTACTGCCAGTGCACTGTTCATGAGAATCAAACATTTAAAATAAAATAGAAAATTCATGAACACTGTGCATAAGATCAGCTCCCAGCAACACACCTGAAAATAAGACTTAATCTAAAGCATTTGTATTAATATAAAAGGGGAATGTAATCACTGGACCTATGCGTAAGGAAACGCGTTGGATGTGCTAACGGGGAAACTATGATAACATTAATTCCTAAAAAACTAACGAAAAGCATCGATGCAGTCACCGTTATAATCTACACCTGTTGCCTGATAAACGGTTCGCAAAAACTTGTGAAACGGTACACGTTTCGCAGTACACCCGCGTGTCCACGTGATTTGTGAAGACGCAATTTCTAGGTATCGTGGCTAAGTTGCAACAATATCACATCACACAATCACGAACAGTTAACATTCTTTAAAACAAACATGAGATCGGACAGTTAGTGATGACAGTAGGCCTACAAATCTAATGTTCAACCACGTGGTTGGCTCCCCACGGACCAAAGATACACAAAACAAGGAAAATTTACGAGAAGGCAAAGCTATTAATATTTAGAAAAATAAAAGTTTATACAGGCACAGCTGAAGGCAAACAGACATTCACACAGAAGCGAGTGCTCACTTCTTATCGACACCTTTGTGTGGCGCTCTTCCGGCGGAATCAAGTCTGCTATAAAAATTTACTAAAGGAAAAATCTGAAAACGTTTTGCGTTCCTTGCTGCGAGAAGGCAAAGCAATCTTTCAGAGTTGAAAAGCGAGACCAAAAGCTAACAGCTCTCCTCTCGCCAAGTAACAACGTGCCACGCGGTCGGTCTAACTCACCCTTCTCCGACTGGAGCACAGCTGTGGACGCTTCCCGTACTGGCGGCAGACTGCTTCCCTTTTTCTTCTCCATCCTCTTCTACCCTACGTGTAGCCCGGAAAACCCAAAGATGCCATTTCCGCCACCAACCTAACGCAGGTGGATTTCTCACAAGTAGCGCAAACCTCTTTGCCTACTTGACCACGAGAGTTGGCTATTGTGTACAACTGCTGCTGAATCTGTATGACTATCGCAGACTTTCTACAGCAGACTACGCCACCGTCTAGCAACGTGACACATAACATTCATTCAATTACACCACTGCGAGAGTTATGAGAAAAGAGAAACAAGGAAAAGAAAGAGAAAAGCTAGTGAAAATGGGCTACTGGACTAATGAAAGGTGGCTACAGGACCCTTTCATCATGGACTCTTAGTCTGTACAATAGAAAAAAGTCGGATAGAGCGTCTGCCATGTAAGCAGGAGATACTGAGTTCGAGTCCCGTTCGTGGCAAACCTTATCGACTTTCCCCGTTGATATTTATCAACACTTGTAAGGAGCTAATGGTCTGGATTTCATTGAACTTTCATTCTTCTACGGATCGTCGTTCACTCTTCTTCGCCAGGAAGGGGTAGGAGGTGAATGGTTTGGTTCGCCTATGCTGTGCGTAACAGATTGTTCGGCTCTGCGCACCGATTTCCCGCTCCGCTAGCTGTTTTAGCAGATATTCTAGTTTATATTCACTGAGACGTCATGCACGCATCTGTAATTGACTCTATGTGGTTCTAGGACTGCCCTGTCTGCTCTGTTTGTTGTTTAGGTGACTTGTGTTAATCTGCTGGCCAGCGTTCTCTCTAAACATTTGCCATGGTTAACGTTGTTATGGCTGTGTAACGTGTCCAGCTTTCACGCATAATTACATCAGAGTCCTATGAATTCTATAGTTTTTTTTTTACCTTACGTTTTTACATTGTACTCGTATTATGTGAAAGAACAAACTGTTTCTGAATTTTAATATTTTTTTTCAATGTTTCAGAAGCAGGTGTGCTCTCTAGCATTACTGTTATCCAGCACTTTAAGTTGTATGTGTTATGACCTACAAATAGTAAAACTTAAGTGAGTTGTTATTTATATTCCTTTTTGCAAGAATTTACAGCTACCATTAAGTAGCTCTCTTTTACACCTTCACTTTTAGCGAGGGTTATTTCTTAGGGCGTATTGACCTTATAGGAAACGTCCTACAGGTGCAGTCGTGGTTAAACTATAACTTTGACTTGTAGTGTAACTCACTGAGACATTTACGTTCGATGTTTGTTTACAGCACCTACTAAGTTGACAGCAGTGTGTTCTGTGTCGGCGGCTTCTTACCACGTGGGCATGGTTTGCTTATAGACGGCTCTCTAGCCATTGCTTGGGCGGCTTGCTATTTGTCTGCATTCGCAAGTCAAGATGAGTACCTTACGTTATCTGACTTTCACTGTAAATGAAATTTTGCTGTCGTCCAGGAGGCCTTTGATTAATTGCCTTTGCACTGGCAATTTTCCCTTTAACGTTATTATTCTGTTTCATACATATTATAACGTTGTTCTACATTTTTTTGTAAATTGTTTGGTGTAAACCTTTTTAGTAAGCCATGAACTCGAATTGTTATGTCTTGTTAACTAGTTGATATTTATCTTTGGGGATACGCCTAATGTCCTGGATTTGAGCTCGCTTGAAGAAATTTAACTAGAACTCAGTTTTAATTATTTTAATTTCGTGGTTTATTTAAAAAAATTTAAATTTCAATTTTTAAAAGGCCCATATTGTTAAGGTCTCATTTTCTTGCATCTTGTTTGAGGTCATTATTATTGAAATTCAGTGAACTCCTTCAAGTCTTTAAGTTAAACATGGCAAATTAACTTGGAATATCCCTACCTGTTTTTCTTAACGGGGACCTGTTATTGCTTTAAAAAATAAAATATGGCTGTCAGAAGGATAAATGATGTTAGTTTATGGGGCCTAGTTCTTCCGTGTCACACCATGATCTTGTTAATTTTTGATTTCAACCTACACGTGAATTACAGAGGCCTGATTGGAGACACTAAGGACCTGTTGGGAACCTGTGATGCATCAACAACGCTAGTAAAATTTTATTTAATTTCTGTCATTTATACGCAATGTTTACAAGTCGTCGTTCTTTCACATCAGCCTCGGTTGTTGCTCATTCAGCTGTATGTTGGGTTGTAGCTGACGTCCGACAAGTCAGCTCAGCGGTTGCATGCCCAGAAGAAGAAGTCTGTGACCTTGTCGCCACGGTGGGTTTGCGGTGAGCAGGTGTGGCCATTGCCTGGCACGAAGTGATTCTCATGCTGATTGCTGAAGTATCCTTGGTCCCACCCCGAATTCTATGATGACTCTTGATGAACCATCAGTAATGTAACTGGTGTCAGGAGTCATCGGGTCGGTTGATCTTCTTCCTGTCGCTGGTTGCTTCCACGCTTGGAGGCACTTGAGAGTTGAACAGGAATGTTGACCCCAGGACACGCTGTTGTTGGCTTCTGCTTTGAAGTTCCAAACTATCAGCTTTCTATGATGTGACAATCAGTTTCTCCATCAGTAGATGGTAGATGACGAGCAGCATTAAGTTCATCCGGTGAAGGCCATCATCTGCAGTACGTCTTCGGATAGTTCATAGACTGTGTTGTAGCATCTAGGACATAGATTCACTACAGTATCATAATAACGGTATGGAGCGCTGTTGTTGTTAACTCCATCGATCCCAATGATCAAATCCTGATGAGAGCTGGTGGAATGAGGAATTTAAAGGGAGCTGAGGTGATGCTATGACACAAGACTCGGTTTGTAATGACCACATGTATCCTCCTTATTCTGTTATACACTCCTGGAAATTGAAATAAGAACACCGTGAATTCATTGTCCCAGGAAGGGGAAACTTTATTGACACATTCCTGGGGTCAGATACATCACATGATCACACTGACAGAACCACAGGCACATAGACACAGGCAACAGAGCATGCACAATGTCGGCACTAGTACAGTGTATATCCACCTTTCGCAGCAATGCAGGCTGCTATTCTCCCATGGAGACGATCGTAGAGATGCTGGATGTAGTCCTGTGGAACGGCTTGCCATGCCATTTCCACCTGGCGCCTCAGTTGGACCAGCGTTCGTGCTGGACGTGAAGACCACGTGAGACGACGCTTCATCCAGTCCCAAACATGCTCAATGGGGGACAGATCCGGAGATCTTGCTGGCCAGGGTAGTTGACTTACACCTTCTAGAGCACGTTGGATGGCACGGGATACATGCGGACGTGCATTGTCCTGTTGGATCAGCAAGTTCCCATGCCGGTCTAGGAATGGTAGAACGATGGGTTCGATGACGGTTTGGATGTACCGTGCACTATTCAGTGTCCCCTCGACGATCACCAGTGGTGTACGGCCAGTGTAGGAGATCGCTCCCCACACCATGATGCCGGGTGTTGGCCCTGTGTGCCTCGGTCGTATGCAGTCCTCATTGTGGCGCTCACCTGCACGGCGCCAAACACGCATACGACCATCATTGGCACCAAGGCAGAAGCGACTCTCATCGCTGAAGACGACACGTCTCCATTCGTCCCTCCATTCACGCCTGTCGCGACACCACTGGAGGCGGGCTGCACGATGTTGGGGCGTGAGCGGAAGACGGCCTAACGGTGTGCGGGACCGTAGCCCAGCTTCATGGAGACGGTTGCGAATGGTCCTCGCCGATACCCCAGGAGCAACAGTGTCCCTAATTTGCTGGGAAGTGGCGGTGCGGTCCCCTACGGCACTGCGTAGGATCCTACGGTCTTGGCGTGCATCCGTGCGTCGCTGCGGTGCGGTCCCAGGTCGACGGGCACGTGCACCTTCCGCCGACCACTGGCGACAACATCAATGTACTGTGGAGACCTCACGCCCCACGTGTTGAGCAATTCGGCGGTACGTCCACCCGGCCTCCCGCATGCCCACTATACACCCTCGCTCAAAGTCCGTCAACTGCACATACGGTTCACGTCCACGCTGTCGCGGCATGCTACCAGTGTTAAAGACTGCGATGGAGCTCCGTATGCCACGGCAAACTGGCTGACACTGACGGCGGCGGTGCACAAATGCTGCGCAGCTAGCGCCATTCGACGGCCAACACCGCGGTTCCTGGTCTGTCCGCTGTGCCGTGCGTGTGATCATTGCTTGTACAGCCCTCTCGCAGTGTCCGGAGCAAGTATGGTGGGTCTGACACACCGGTGTCAATGTGTATTCACTTAACAGACTGTTAGCTGCTGTGCAGGTTCCTCACTGTGTGCTCTTGTGAAAGAGACAGACCTTCTTGCAGCATGTAGTATGAGCTAACGAATATGCTTGTTTCGCTTCCTCTGATTTTCTGTAGCAGACTACTTTCTGCTGAGTGTGTATCCTCACTCGGAAGACAGTCTTGTAATCTGTCGACATGGCCCACTTGCGACATACAGGAATGGTTCCTACTTCCTTCTCTGTCTCTGGCGTGACTTGATTTAGCCGGTGACAATGTGGGGCAGGTTTAATAATTATTTTTCTTATTTCTACTTCTTATTAGTTTGTGCAGTCACAGAATGGATGTCTCTAGGACCGTTTACACATAATATGAAGTGAAGCTACGGTATAAAACTATCAGCAGCGAAAGCTGAAGATCAGTTACATGAAAACTATAAGAGTAAGTTGCATTATTGTAAACCATTCACGTCGTCCTCTACATAGAACATTTATCTCACACATGCTCATGGTAAGGTCTACCATCGTTACTGCTGTTTCACAAAATTTCGCTCTCTGTTTTCTTACAAGCTATATGGCAGGTAATCAATGCCAAGAAGTCTCAGGGCGCCAAACACAAATTATTATTTTCACGAATGATGCGTTAATGAAGGCTGAAAATGATCCCTCTTTAGAAATTCACGATGGAATCGAATTACTTTAGGGCCATGGAGGAAGGATTCTGTTTCGTATCTGAGTTTATGAGGAGTGATCTACATGTCAATCGGTCCAGCGGCAATAGGTTCGTCAGTTCGTTGACATTTGTTTGCGAAGACACCCGGCAGCATGATGTCTGGGCCTCTTGTAGGAAAAGCACCTCCTGACTCTGTGCGGGCAGTGTCGCCGGATGTGTTTATTGTAGTACTTCGGGGACGAATTACGTATACCAAGATGTCCACGTCGAGATGCTACAATACCGCGTAACAGTGGATCCCAGGAAAGTAAGACGTGGTGTAGGTACCATCAATTGCTGTCGCTGTGGGAATATGGTCTCTGACTGGCTGTCGGCTGTCTGGTGCTGCGGCGTCACATGGGGGAAGGGGGGGGGGGGCAGCGGCGTGTAAGTCAATTCTGTAAGGGTGTGAAAATGCGCTCCGTATAGAGGAGTGATGTTTGCTTGTTTTCGTTGGCGGAAGTGGGTTCTGGTGCAACGAGGCAGAGTGGTGTTCGGTGGGCTGTGGCGAGCATTGTGGTTCTGCTTTACGGCCGAGGGTCTGCTTCAGCGAGAGTGTTCGCCTGTTGGTGTAGAGCGGCCTTGTATCCCTCCGGTATGGTCGCTGCTCCTTAGCAGGAGCCGTCGCTTGCTATCTGTACTGGAGAGAATCCGCACGTCTGAAGCCGAGACTCCAGTTACTCTGCTGGCTGCAAGGATTGAATTGTAAACGGTTGGTCTCGCGATCTTTCTGAAGGAATTTATGTGTTTTATTTTGAGAGTATCTGCCTTATCATTATCCTGTGATAGTGAGGGTTTCTGGCCCCTGCAGTGTACCATCAGGTTCCGCCATCCTCGCTGTCAGTAAATTGCACTGCGATTCGAATCCTTCACACTTTGCGTCAGAATCCTGACTATGCTTAGCTCAGATAAACTGAAGGGGTGACTTCTTGGCTAGTCATGGTCAGTGTTGTCATGCAAGAAGGGTTTATTTGTGAACTGATTAAATTCTATCGACAAAATTAGCTCACTTAGTGATGTTGGATTTATTTGTATTTAATGTATCTATTACTTATTGCTCAGTCTTTAAAGCTTTTGGAGCACTGCGTGTAGCTTTGCTGTATTGTTGAAATTAAAAGCGGTTATGTGGAGGCGCTTGCTTTTCAGAGCTGTTACCCATAAGTAGTTTGTTGCTACCGCATTGAAACATGGCCTTCACGTTTTAAAATCAGACTTGCCTAATAGATACGAGCTTTAATACGATTCACCTATTTGGTAACCTTTTTTACTATTCAGAGGCGATTATTTTATTAAATGTTTTGTTAATTCAGTAGATATGTTTTTTTCTGTGTTCAAAATTTTAACATTCCATAACTGAAATTTTAAGAAAAGTTTTAACAACATTTTTGTTTTAAATTTAACATCCGAGGTTAAGGGGTTCTAATTAAAATTTTAAGTGGAGAGGCTGTCAAAAGATACGAAATGGCCTTCTATGTTACTGTTCATTTATAGTAAATAAATTGGCGTTGAAAGTATATTTACATTTAGATTGTGTTCAGCACTTATTCAAAAATGGTTCAAATGGCTCTGAGCACTATGGGACTCAACTTCTGAGGTCATTAGTCCCCTAGAACGTAGAAGTAGTGAAACCGAACTAACCTAAGGACATCACACACATCCATGCCCGAGGCAGGATTCGAACCTGCGACCATAGCGGTCTCGCGGTTCCAGACTGCAGCGCCTAAAGCCACACGGCCACTTGGGCCGGCTCACCACTTATTGTTCCACCATCTAGCTCCTTACCGTTTCAAAAAGAGAGGGTATTTTGTTCACCTGTTGAAAAATGATCACAGAGTCGACTTAATATGTACCGCAGTGTTGTTCTGAAGAACTTTCGGTGCAAAAAGAGAAACTTGAACTGATTTAACTAAGTGCAGCACAGTAAACGATGAGATGATGAAAGTACTTTCGTTCGTATTTCTCGATAGGGAGCTAAGAGGACAATAATATCACCAAATCATATTGTGTGACATTTCGAACCCCTAATACTTTGTCGGCAAATCACAGACTGCAGAATACGGCGGAATACTTTGCTCTGATGATGGTGCTAAATTTTATACAAGTTAATATGACTTGTTATTGTAGAAAACAAATAAAGCTCTTTGACAGGATGAATCCATGACATAATTTGCCTTGCAGTGTATGAGGAACCGTTGCAGATAATTTACATGTAACTAGTCAGATTCTCGAACCTTGTAAATGTGGCGGGGAAACGCTGCGAAAGTTTGGGCGCGATTGAGTGTTGTTCCTGCTGGGACGAACTGATCAGCTGATTTGTTTGATTTGCTGCTGTTGTTGAAATACCAGCTACTGTATCCAATGTTTCATAAATTCTGGAGCCGTCATTAGTTAACGCTCGTTGCACTGATGAGTAAAGTCCTCTTCGCCAACTATGGCGTCGTACTCTGATATCAAATCACTTAAGTACAGGCCGGCCGAAGTGGCCGTGCGGTTAAAGGCGCTGCAGTCTGGAACCGCAAGACCGCTACGGTCGCAGGTTCGAATCCTGCCTCGGGCATGGATGTTTGTGATGTCCTTAGGTTAGTTAGGTTTAACTAGTTCTAAGTTCTAGGGGACTAATGACCTCAGCAGTTGAGTCCCATAGTGCTCAGAGCCATTTGAACCATTTTGAACTTAAGTACAGTAATGTGATCGATGCAGCCTCTGTGCGGTCGTCTTGTCCCAAAGAAAAAGTTTAAGGCTACTGGCTCAGAAGTTAAATTCTAGAATTTTTTCAGAGACAGTTGAGTCCTCGTCAAGCCATTCAATGCAGCCCCTGATCAAGAGGCTAATGAACTCCATTGTGAGGCTAAAATCATTTGAATAGCGAAAGTCGTCGAGAACACAAAACTGAATTCCCTCCCCCCACCTGCGCTCCCTCCCCCACCCCAACAAAATATATCCGTGGTAAAGCAGGGTCGGTGTCTATTAAAATTATGGTGGTTGGCGACTGGCTTTATAAGTTGGCAGCAACGGTAATCGCCTAGGAATACTAGGAAATGAGGAATATTAGGTTTGAAAGAGGGATTTAGGTGGGTTGGTTGATTTGGGGGAGGTCATCAGTCCCATCGGTTTAAGGAAGAATGAGGAGGAAATCAGCAGTGCCCACACAAAGGAACCATCCCGGCATTTGCCTGAAGCGATTCAGGGAAATCACATAAAGCCTAAATCAGGATGGCCGGACGTCATCCTCCCGAATGCGAGTCCAGTGTGATAACCATTGCGCCCCATCGCTCGGTAGCACTGCTCCTTGAGCGGCTGCAGGATTTACACAGTGCTTCTCAGTTATCTGGCTTCTCTGGGTTGCAGACGGGACTTAACAGATAAAGTTTTGATACCAAACCCTCGTCCATAAGTGTATCATTTGGATAAAAAGTAAGTCTGAAGGTTGAAAAGCTTTCAAATCTCCTGCTTCGCGGAGCAGTACGTAATGCTTGAATGTTCGTTTCGAGAACGTTTTCACCATCGCCTCAGTCCTTCACATACCAGTGTCGTCCTACTACGACAACGGCTGCGAGAAACTAATACTTGCACGGCTAGGAGGTCTGACGTGCAACAGGGCTTGCGGATTGTGTCTATGAAAGTATGCGTTGCAGGCATTTATTGTGCAACGAAAATCACGGTCGCCGTTTCTAGCAGCTCCTGTAGGATACAAAGATCAGAGTTCATTGTACTTGAAAAATTTATTACAAACCGTATCGACAGCCAAAGCTTTTATTTCACTGGTAATCGCTTTCGGTCAGTGTTTGACCATCCTCAGACCCTCATACCATGATGATAGGCGGTGGCGGCGAATGGATCGGGCGTTGTAACTCCACGAACGTCACTACTTGGTGGAGTTGCAAAACCCGTTCCATTCACGGTCACCGCCTACCATGATAGCATGTACTGACCAAAACCGGTTGCCGTCGAAATAAATGTTCTTTTCCAATTGAGGCTGTAGTCCATTTCTAAAGTACTTTCAGCCAGATCGCGGTTTCTCGACGAGAAATGTTCTTAAAAATTAGAGTTCATTGTGTCCGTTGTGTAAGTAAGTTGAACCATGGGATTTGAAAGTGATCCGATTCTGAACCTTCTTTTCCGTCTACATGGTACATGTCCCGAAAATGGTTCCTTATCAACACTTTATCTACCAAGTCCCCTCCACAGCACCTAGAAGACCATAATGCCAATTGTGAAACATCGTACGTAGAGTGATTTGAGTAAGTATCGCAACTGTGTCACGTACTTTGTGGATCGACAGCATGTTAGGTATGCTGAAGGGCTGGTGTGTCTCTTAGTTGTCGAACTCGACATGATAATAGCACATCTTAGATAACTGCTGCTACCAAAAAACAATCAATTACTTCACCTTTATCCATGACGACTGGTCACGTGAAGTTTATAAACTGAAGCCATTACAGCAACACATCATGAGAGTATTTAAATCTTCATCAAGGAGTAGTCGCGTCTGTCTTTGCTGACGCCAGCAGTAGCGCCCAAACACGGTGCCCAGTAGACTGGTATTTCCTCCCAACAGTTCTTTACAGTGACTTCAAAGCACCAAGAGCGTACTAAGAGCACGGAATCAACAGCAGAGCCGAAGAGCGAGCTACGGGAACTATGTATAATTACACGTATGTTTGAGAGATACAAGGTCTCTTTCGACCTGATAGCTTCCTGAATCAGACTTGCATTTTCGTTAGATGACGTCACTGACGGAATGAGCGTAGCTGTCTTCTTACTAGGTTTCCTTGCGTACTAAACAGGTCGGTTACTCGACGTATGATTTCCATTCTATTCTATTTTTGGCAGCAGCCAGAGCAAATAATTACCATAGATTGTTGAAGAGTACTTCTTGGCCGGCCGGTGTGGCCGAGCGGTTCTAGGCGCTTCAGTCTGGAATAGCGCGACCGCTACGGTCGCAGGTTCGAATCCTGCTTCGGGCATGGATATGTGTGACGTCCTTAGGTTACTTAGGTTTAAGTAGTTCTAAGTTCTAGATGACTTCAGATGTTAAGTGCTATAGTGCTCAGAGTCATTTGAACCAAGTACTTCTTGAGAATCTCTTAAAATCCGGAATATGATTTCAGTACGTTGTGTGTAACGAATATTTCACGATCTTCTTGAAAACTGTGATCGGAGACTAACCGAAAACAAAGCAAAAACAAAATATAAATGTACTAAATAAAAGTCGGTGTGCTGTAATTTTAAAAATTACCCAGTAACATCATTTTCAAATTCTGTGGAACGCTATTGGTAGTTATAAAAGTTATTAAAAATGTTTTTAGAGAACTGCATTTCAGACACGCATTATTTTTGAATACCAACAGCATTCATAAGATCAATCAGTTCCTGTTAAACTTGGAACTGCGTATTTTGTGCGCGTGCTTTGGCGAAACGTTATAATTGTGAATTTATTTTTTTTATTTCAGAGATATTTGTTACTGTTGACTAAAATATTAAGAACATGAAGAACTGAATTTCTGGCCCATCATTTTTTGCTGGTGAAGGGAAACAGTAGGCAAGAACAATGGCTTGAAGTCAGCCACGTGACCGTTACTACCTGTCTGTGAATATATATTTATTACAGCAGCTTTTTGGCGTGACATGATACACTCAACCAATGCAACACAACTTACTGAAAAAAAAGCAATCTATAACACTCTCAATGACTCAGTGACCCATCCTTTAGCAGCAACTGAGGAGCCTTTGCTTTAACTCGATACACAAACTGCATGAAATAAAAAGGAAACAAATAACGTGATGAGACCATGCAGACCGACATCATATTCATTTTTTATGCTTCAGAAAGACTATCACCTACTGCATGAAACTCTGAAGATAGCTTTCGTCACTTTTGTCATTTTTCCAGTCATATTTCAGCACTTTTTGTTTCATTTGAAAACGGTATTAAGTTCTGTCCTCACACTCTTTCGCGGTTGCATGCCTGAGTCAAATCTTCTTGATTTTCAAGCCGGATCAGTTCGAATAAAACACTCTGCGCCATCGTCGCTAGAAGTAAAAACGTGAATGCGAAATGTTAGTTGGGCAGCTTACAACAGCACCGGCTCGCCGCGAAATCGAGTGACGTCAGGTGGCGAGAGGGACCGGCGCAGCGCCACGTTTGAGACTGCCTCTCTCACACCCCTACAAGCGTCAAGCATCCGTCTTTGCTTTCTTTCAGTATCCAAATCCCGACCCTCCCTCCCCCCGCCCCCCCCCCCCCGCCCACCCCTCCACTTCAAAGTGTGTACCCCTGATCACCGTTGAAACTGTTGCCTCCTTTCCTTTCTAATGAAACTCCAATACGTTGACGCACGAGCCAAGACTCTCATCATTTTAAACTACAGGGTGAAATGTATTTAAACCGACAAACTTTGGGAGGTTGTAGGGGACATCAAAACAAATATTTTTCCCTAATGTCATTTTTTCCTATGAGGAGTATTTAAACCGGTAGAGGAAGATTTCTATGGCGGCAAATTAATTAAACTAACAAACACTTTTCCATTTTTATGACCAAGAGACAACAGATTAACACAACCCAATTTCAATTACAGTATATTTTCAAAAATATCTCCATTTGCATGTAAACAATGGTTACACTGTCAGATAATGTTCTGTCTGACACAGGCAAAAACATCAGGAGTGTCCAGAATTGTTCCCCACACAAAAAAGTGGGGATCGAGCAGGCCATGGTACAGGACCACCTGTGCCAATCCACGTGTCTGGGAACCGTCGGTTCAGGAATCGACGCACACTGTAACGTCTCCGCTCTGGCGTACGTTAACTCTTTAAGGCCTGTACTATGATAAGTTGACGGGCTTCACCTTATAATAAAGGATTTTAGTAAATATGTTGACCGCGTGTATCTGAATGGAGGCAAAATCAGACTTTCACCTACTCAGTAACAACAATAATACGTCAAGCAAGTATAGAGTGCAACTACACTTTAGGACAGACAAGAAACATACACAGCAGATGCTACCAATTGTTATTAAAACGGTCGCCTTCCTAATTAGGCATTAAGTGAGTTTTTACCTTGTACAAGTGGATGTACGTACAAGCATAACAACACGTCGTAATACTGCATTGTATGGTAAATTTTAGAACCAGAAAAATCTACTGAACTAATATTTTCGCTTTCTGTACTAATTTGGACAAGCTGTAAATACACAACATTACACTACAATGATTACTACAAATTGCATTTCGTCTATTGATCCGACTGAAATCGGGCATAGATTACCCTAGAAATAGCACTTTTGAAACACACATACAATTCAATTTTAATAAGAGTAAACACTGATAAATTTAGGTTTTATATTGACCTTAACTTTGCAGGTCAAATCAGTTCAGTACACTCCAGAATTTAAATGAATAGAAAAGAAAAGAGTGGAAGGGGGGAGGACCCTGAAACTGTTATGATCACTGTGTTGAAACTATTAACTATTGGAAACATTAAGCACTCAAGATTTACAAAATATGAGTTACTACTCTTTTAGTCTTATTACTTCCTCATTTAACTACCATTATTTTTTTCTCAAATTGTTTAAGCTTCATTACTAAACCAATTCCAAAATTATCTTCCAACTTTGTCAGACCGTTGTTCTTTGCTTATATTTTCATTAACAATAAAGCTCCTTACACATCTTTCTAGCATAGATAGGTCTGCAGGTAATTCTTATTAACATAAACTTTAAATCTTCATTTCGGGACACTCGGATTGCACAACATGTGTAAAGGACCCTGTCTCGGTTAGTGATGAGGATAATTATTTGATAGGGCAATTCTGGTAAAAGTTAAGTTATTATTGAATAGTCAGGAACAAAATTAACACTGGTCCACACGAATACAATTCTAAAGATTCAACCTGTTCGAGTCGATGCGGCGGTTGGCAGGCAGCGAGATGGCGAGGCGCACAGCACACATACAATCACAGCTATGGCTCTTGCTGTATCGGCACTTTGCTTCTTCTTAGCGTCGCAATCCTTTTCAATTCAGTGCCTATAGAATATAGCCATGCTGTATAGTCGTCGGAAACGGCACATCCGAGGCTCAATGTAACTACTTTTCCCGGGATAGCCTCCTCGATCCGGAACGTGATTTGATAGGGCAATTCTGGTAAAAGTTAAGTTATTATTGAATAGTCAGGAACAAAATTAACACTGGTCCACACGAATACAGTTCTAAAGATTCAACCTGTTCGAGTCGATGCGGCGGTTGGCAGGCAGCGAGATGGCGAGGCGCACAGCACACATACAATCACAGCTATGGCTCTTGCTGAATCGGCACTTTGCTTCTTCTTAGCGTCGCAATCCTTTTCAATTCAGTGCCTATAGAATATAGCCATGCTGTATAGTCGTCGGAAACGGCACATCCGAGGCTCAATGAAACTACTTTTTCCAGGATAGCCTCCTCGATCCGGAACGTGATTTGATAGGGCAATTCTGGTAAAAGTTAAGTTATTATTGAATAGTCAGGAACAAAATTAACACTGGTCCACACGAATACAATTCTAAAGATTCAACCTGTTAGAGTCGATGCGGCGGTTGGCAGGCAGCGAGATGGCGAGGCGCACAGCACACATACAATCACAGCTATGGCTCTTGCTGTATCGGCACTTTGCTTCTTCTTAGCGTCGCAATCCTTTTCAATTCAGTGCCTATAGAATATAGCCATGCTGTATAGTCGTCGGAAACGGCACATCCGAGGCTCAATGAAACTACTTTTTCTAGGATAGCCTCCTCGATCCGGAACGTGTTCCTCAGTCCGATGCCCAACTCCGACTGTTACTGCCGAGCCCGCTATGCCGTGCCGCGCCTGTGTGCATTTTCCCGCGCTCGCGTGCCATTCGCCTTTTACCGCTCCCCTCCAGACAGGGTATTCACCAAAGGTTTTACATTCCACATATCCTAATACATTGCCTGCGTATGGACCAGACGCACAATTACAATTTTAAACATATTACAATAGATTCAACATGGGTTACACTTCAATTCTGTTATAGCATAGCTTGAAATTTGACATAAACATTAATATTCGCCTCGAAAGTTGCTTACAGTTTCTTTAACATAATGACACGAAAATAAAAAGAAATGAAATCAAAACATTGCTTACACTAATTTATCGAAAATCAGAAAAAAAATTATTATATGTACAGTTGTTGTTGTTACACATGCCCCTGTTTCCAGTAAATTTTACTAAGTATAAATGTAATGGGAACACTAAATTTCACATTTATACAGTGGTTCTGTATCTTCACGTGAACGTCCAAAAAAATTTTTATACCACATACTTTCTTTCACTTACATTATATAGATCTACACTTTTTTTTAACATATCAAGAACATTTACTCAGGTGCCTTTTGCACAGTCCAACCTCCCATCACAACATTATTAAACTAGCAAATTACTCATTTTTACTAAATTCCTCAAAGAAATAATTTCAAATTCTGGAACACAAATATGTAACTACAGCAAATACCAGTATCTGTATACACTATAAGACAATTTATTGCTGCTTGCATTGAATGGCAGTCCATTTCCTTACTTACTAAAAAAAAAAAAAAACACACACAATAATATTCAGAAATTTTACTACACATATTTGCTGCCTATTATTCAGATTTAGGCAGTCCTTTTCACCTCATTTTACCACATCACCTGTATCACAATTACAATTCTCCATTGTTTATTTATCTGCCCTCATTGGTGTTTGGCAGTTCTGTATATTATGACTCATATACTGTCCACTTTGGTTTTTGGCATTTACCCTTTCCATTTTAGTCCTTTTCTCCATACATTCTTACAGTTATAGTGCATTTGGTAATCTGAAACTCACATAACTACATTAGCACACTGTCAATAGTATACATACATTTACAAAGATTTGTTACATTTGGAATAAAATAGTTTTAGCATAGGATACAGCACATTTACTGCAAATTATTTTCTGAGTGTACTTATGTCACTCACTCCTAGGAACATACAGTTTCAGGTCCACAACATTTCTTACACCTAAAGGTTTTCTGGATTTTGGGTAGATCAGGTAGTAAGCATTATCGTGTGGAATGTTCTGTATTATATATGGCCCATTATAAATATATTTAAATTTGGAAATTTCATGGTTCAGTTCACTAGACTTTTCGTGGGTTTTTAAAAGAACATAATCCCCAATTTTAAATTTTGAAACTTTCGGATTTTTATCATGTCTTTTAGATTTCGATTCAGCTTTTTGCTTTGCCCTATTTCTGACTAATTCTTTCTTTAGACTCAACCCCAAACTTGTACAAGGTGGAAACTCTAGTTTTTCCTCAATTAAACTTTTACTTCTGCTGCCTAACAAAATTTCTTCCGGTGGGAATCCAGTAGTTTCATGATGTAATGTGTTCATGACAGTCTCAAAGTCCGATATAAACTTGCCCCAGGCCCTATGGTTATGACTGCAGTACGTTCTACATAATCTTCCGATTTCTCGCATGTACTTTTCAACCAGGTTGCTAGCAGGATGATAGGCTGCGATACATTTAACCTCTACTTCATTTTGCTCCATCCCTTCTTTCCAAATTTTGGATATGAACTGGGGACCATTGTCAGATAGTACTGCCTTGGGTTTGTCAATGGTTCTGAAGTATTCAACCATCCTACTAAATACAGCTTTTGCTGTTGCTTTCTTCAAGGGGTATAATTTCACAAACTTTGAGAATACTTCCAAAATTACTAAAATATATGCACAATTTCCCGAAGTCTTTGGGAGGGGACCATACAAATCTACAGATAATAATTCTAGGGTGTCTTCAGGTAATGTACTTTGCATTGGACCTCTATTAGTTCTGTTCGGTACTTTGGCCCTTTGAGAGACATCACACGACTTATTTCGTTCCTTTACCCTCTTACTGACACTACCAGCAAACACTACTACATTATTCAATTTATCCAAACATTTCTTCGGCCCACTATGCCCCAATGCTAAATGAAAATAATCTATGACATCAGTATCAAACTGGTGTGCCCAACATACTCACCATTCCTCAGTGACTAAATCTTTCCTCCTATATAAAATGCCTTTAAATATTTTGTAATATTTCTTAATTTGAGGATACTGCACACTGTCAAAATTTACCTTCACAGATTTCCATGTCGGATCCTCATTCTGATGGTATCTCATATTTTTACATATTTGCTCAATTTTTCCTTTTTCCTGAAACCTCTTTCATATACCTTATCTGAAAAGTACCCTCTTCACCATTTTCATTGGGCACTTCACTCATACCATTAGGCAATCGAGATAAAGCATCTGTCACATAATTCTCAGTACCCTTAACATAGCAAATATCGTAATCAAATTGTTGCAGGTACAAAGCCCAAAGAGTTAGCCTACCATTAAGTAAACGACAATCTTTAAGAGAAGTTAAAGCTTTGTGGTCATTATGTATGATGAGCTTATGGCCCCACAGATAATTTCTGAACTTCTTTAACCCCCATATAATGGCTATAGCTTCCTTTTCCGATATAGTGTAGTTTCTCTCGTATTTTGTTAGAGTCCTACTTGCAAATGAGATAGTCCTGTGTTCGATTTCTTTGCCCTCACACATTTCTTGGAAAACTTCTATACCAATTCCATAAGCACTGCTGTCAGTACTCATATGGAAAGGTTTTGACAGTATGGGGTGATGCAAAATTTTGTCATTCAAAAGTTCACTTTTTAAATTTTCAAAATCTTTCACGCACCCTTTGGTCCACACAAAAGCACTATTTTTCTTAAGTAGATTATTCAAATGAGGACTATTAAAAACTTGCCCCTTGAAGAATTTTCTATAGAACCCACATAAACCCAAAAAGGCTTTCAACTGTTTTCTATTTCTAGAAGCTGGACACTCTGCTATTGCACTTAACCTCTCCGGGTCCTTGCCAATACCGGTCGTAGTAATAATGTGCCCCAGAAACTTTATCTCCGATTTCACAAATTCACATTTCTTCCACTTAAGCGTCATGCCACCTGCTTGTAGAGCAACGAAAACTTTATGCAATAATTCACAATGCTCTTGCCATCCTTCTGTAGCAATCAGTAAATCATCTACATAAATGGTTAGCCGGGAACTCAGTTCTCTCCCTAATACAAAGTCCAGTGCCCTAATAAATACTGCCACCGAAGTGCTAAGCCCAAATGGTACTACTTTGTAGTGATAGCATTTCCCGGCGAATAGAAAAGCGGTATATTTACGGGATTCTTTACTCAAAGGAATTTGCCAGTATCCGGCGGTCATGTCCAGACTGGTTAAATACATCACTTTATGAAATTTTTGAAGCATTTCGTCCAGATTTTCAGGACTGTCTGTTTCCTTTTTTACAATTTTGTTCAAAGTCCTGGCGTCAATAACTACTCTTACTCCCCCATCCCTTTTGTTCACGATGATAAGGGGACTATTATATTCGCTGCTACTCCGTTCGATTACACCCCATTCTATCATTTTATCTATTCCCACTTGTACAGCCTGCCTCTTTGATATGGGTATCGAAAACGGTCTTACAAAGAAAGGTTTATGCTCTATTGTCTCAATCTGGTATTCAAAGTTCTTAACTAGGCCGGGTTTGTCCGAAAATACGGTGCTGTTACTTTCTAAAATATCAAGCAATTCTGTTTTCTGTTCGGGAGATATTCCCTTCAAATTTTCCACCATTTCTTTAAAATCATGCCCCTGCTTGTCACTCTCATTTATTAACCTCTGGACATGGTACACTTCATACATATTTGTCAAACCATCATTCCCTTGGTCGATTCCCAACAATAAAGAATCAATTTCTCAATCGAACACCTTCCCATTTTCCTCAAATTTTAATTCCAAATTCCTAAATGCATTATTAATTTTGATCACTCCCTGGCTACAATCAATAATAAGCTTTTCTTTATCCAACCAATCTATTCCCAGAATCATTTCAGTACTCAAGTCTGGCACAACCAAAAATTCGTGTTCAAAGTTTTGTCCTTTTATACTAAATTCAACCAATATCTGGTTCTTTACCGGCTTGCTAGTCTTGCCTGTAGCACCAACAATTTTTACACCTGTCACTGACATAATTACTAGTCCAGGCTTATCACAAATGTGTTCGAAAAACGACTGGGAGATTGCACTTATCTGAGATCCAGTATCAAGAAGTACTTGCAATCTCACATTATAAATTTCAACTGGTATTACAGTTTGTTTCACCGTCGAATGTTTTTCATTGTTGTGATCTTCCCTAAGCAAATCCGGGTCGACGATAACATCGTCCCAAGATATGCTTTTAACATTCACCCCACCTATATCTGGCGGTTTCTTTGGTTCCGGGAGTTCAAAGTCATTAATTACTTGAACTCTTTGTAGAATAGACCCTGAGTCGTCAGGTGGCTCTTTCTTTCTTTGTTCGGTCTCAACATCTGGATTTTGTTTTGAAACTTCGTCATCATTAGGTACAATATCGCAACTAGCTGCATCCCCATTATTTTCACCAGTACCGCAATATTCGTCATTTGAACTATCGTCCGAATCCGACCATTCTGGATCGCTTTCAGGTTCTAACATAAAGGCTTTTCTGAGACAGGCACCAAGTTCTTCCTCTGCGTTTTCGTCAGGTTTAGATTTTAACTCAGTATTCTCTTTCGGGAGAAACGTCCTCATTATCAGCTTTACTTACATCTACTGTTAATTCATATTTCGTGTAATCCCCGTGGACTTCAATTACCTTCAGGTAATTACCTGCTCCTTCCTCACGGTGCTTTTCGGTAGCAGCTCGTACTGTTGGTGGATCGTTAACAGAAGTTACTTCCTCGTCAATGCTTAGTATTTCATCCTCCAATTCCTTCCTATCTGTAATCATCGTCCTATCGGCAGCACGCGTACTCAGCGTGGCGCTGTTTACTCTCTCCTCTTCAACTTTGGGCCACGTCACCTTATCGACGTCCCTATTATCTCCTTTTTCACTAATCAACTTCCTTGCCTCATACTCCTTCTTAAAATCCTCCCACTCACATTGTTTTAGGCCCTTGTACAGATCGTCGATCTGCACACACCAATCAGTTACTTCTGCTAGATCATTCTCGCCATTTACTTTTTTGCTAACACTGCTAACCGCGCCTCTCTGTGTCTCCACCGTTTCATCTACTATTTCCTTCGCCACGGAATTACCACTCGTAATATATTCATCAGCTCTTACGGCTATGTTCGTACCTAATACTGCCGTATTGCTAGCGGCTTCTCTCTGAACAGCTGTTCTGCTAGGCTGGGCCGTTGCCCTCTGATGCTCCACTCGGCTGTTAACATGTAGCGCTCTGCGCGGCGGAGATGACTCATTCTGGCTCGCACCTGACGCTTGTTTCGCAACAACACGTTGCGTCGTTCCACGCTTGTCTCTAACCTGTTTCATAACATTACTGTCAGTTCGGTAACTTTTCTTAAATCGGGGCCGGTGTATATTGTCCGCTTCTGTTTGGCCCGCAACGTTCGCGGAAATCAGTTTCCCGCGTCGTTATTATTTTGCGCGGTGTATCCTCTACCGCGACCTGGATAACTTCCTCTTCCTCTGCCTCTACCTCTACCTCTCTGTATCATATTGACGCGAAACCCTTCGCCGTCATTTCTCTCGTCATTATTACGGTTATTTCTGTTACCAAAATTTTGATAATTGACACGACTTTTGCGCCAATGGTCTTCGTCTTCGACTCTTTCTAGAAATGCTTGGAAGCTGCGATGATTGCTTCCCACGTATCTCTTTGAATCTTCTGGAAGCTTTTTGTATAACTCCCAGATAATTTCTGAATCTGATCTTCGACCTCTTAAATGTGTTAACTTCCGGTACCAATATTCGCAGAAATCTTTCAAAGAATTCCTGCCCCTGTTATCATGAAGCTTGGCCATGATATGTATGTATGTATGGCTCTGAGCACTATGGGACTCAACTGCTGTGATCAGAAGTCCCCTAGAACTTAGAACTACTTAAACCTAACTAACCTAAGGACATCACACACATCCATGCCCGAGGCAGGATTCGAACCTGCGACCGTAGCGGTCGTGCGGTTCCAGACTGTAGCGCCTTTAACCGCTCGGCCACTCCGGCCGGCTGGCCATGATAAACCCGCGCCATAAATGATCCTGTTTTTGTTCGGACCAATATTCTTCCGTAAACCTTTGCTTAAATTCTTCGAACGTCATTCGTCATTCGTTCGGTATTCAAATTAATTCCCCAGCGCTTAGCGTCACCTGCTAAGGCGCTAATTACTGCGTTTATCTTTTCCTGATCAGATAAGTGTTCAGGAAATATCCTCTCGCAATTTTTGATGAAATCTAACGGATGCCATCCGTTATGTTTCTTGGCGAGATCGAAGCGTTCCTCACCTTCTAACAGCTTCGTAATTGGTGTGCCATTACAGACAACACCAGGTCTATCTTTAATTTTACTCTCAAGATCGAAAATTTTGCCTTGAATTTTCGAAGTATTTTGTTCACATTTTTGTACACATCCAGTAACTTTTTCACCTAAATCTCTTTCAGTGTCTGAAGCTGCCTTTTTCAACTGTGAGATTCCGTGTTGACATTCGTTTACGATTTCAGTTTTAAGACCGAAAACTTTTTCGTCTACTTTTGTTTCAACCAGAGGCTCTACTTTCTCTTGGATGTTGAGAATTTCAACATCGAACCTACTGTTAATGTTACCAATTTCCCCCTGCATAGTATCCATATTTTTGTTAATGGTGTCAATTTCAAATTTCATAGTATTTATCACAGAACTTAAATTACCCACTTTTTGTTCTACTTGTTCTATTTGTTTACTAATTTTAATTCCTTGATCTTCGACCTGTGCTTTAATTTGACCAACGTGTGTTTTGAGCTGCTCGTTCTGTGTTTTGATCTGCTCGTCAACGTGTGTTTTAAGCTGATTATTCTGCCCTGAAATTTGTTTGGTTAATTGTTCAAATAAATCGTTCATGCTTCAAATTTTCACACTGTTTTGTTCTACGGAATCTGTGTGTTCCGATCCTACTTCAGAAGTTTCTTTCGGTTCTTTCTTTATCTGTGGAGAATCAAACATGTCAGTGGATTTATTCACATACCCACTATCATCTACAAAGTCACCCTCTACTTCCTGTTTTATCCCTTGCTGTGTTCGAGACGATCTCGACATTTCGATCTGTTCGTTAACGTGTTCGTGATATTGTATGTACGCCAATTGTCTTCCGCTAACGCCATCTGTTATCTGGCCGCGTAAACTCCCGCTACTTCCAGCCGCATTTTCCATTACGCTCGGCACTTCTATTGTTTCTACTTTCTTGTCCATACTGAACGCAAATTACACCACACTATCGTACATGACGTTCACTGCTATTTAAGTTACTAACTATTATTGCAATTCGAGCCACTGAACATCCACTGTTCGGTATTCACTTTAATTTGTGATCGACAACAACTGGATGTCCTGTCACCGGGAAGCCACTTGTAACGTCTCCGCTCTGGCGTACGTTAACTCTTTAAAGCCTGTACTATGATAAGTTGACGGGCTTCACCTTATAATAAAGGATTTTAGTAAATATGTTGACCGCGTGTATCTGAATGGAGGCAAAATCAGACTTTCACCTACTCAGTAACAACAATAATACGTCAAGCAAGTATAGAGTGCAACTACACGTTAGGACGGACAAGAAACATACACAGCAGATGCTACCAATTGTTAATAATACGGTCGCCTTCCTAATTAGGCATTAAGTGAGTTTTTTCCTTGTACAAGTGGATGTACGTACAAGCATAACAACACGTCGTAATACTGCATTGTATGGTAAATTTTAGAACCAGAAAAATCTACTGAACTAATATTTTCGCTTTCTGTACTAATTTGGACAAGCTGTAAATACACAACATTACACTACAATGATTACTACAAACTGCATTTCGTCTATTGATCCGACTGAAATCGGGCATAGATTACCCTAGAAATAGCACTTTTGAAACACACATACAATTCAATTTTAATAAGAGTAAACACTGATAAATTTAGGTTTTATATTGACCTTAACTTTGCAGGTCAAATCAGTTCAGTACACTCCAGAATTTAAATGAATAGAAAAGAAAAGAGTGGAAGGGGGGAGGACCCTGAAACTGTTATGATCACTGTGTTGAAACTATTAACTATTGGAAACATTAAGCACTCAAGATTTACAAAATATGAGTTACTACTCTTTTAGTCTTATTACTTCCTCATTTAACTACCATTATTTTTTTCTCAAATTGTTTAAGCTTCATTACTAAACCAATTCCAAAATTATCTTCCAACTTTGTCAGACCGTTGTTCTTTGCTTATATTTTCATTAACAATAAAGCTCCTTACACATCTTTCTAGCATAGATAGGTCTGCAGGTAATTCTTATTAACATAAACTTTAAATCTTCATTTCGGGACACTCGGATTGCACAACATGTGTAAAGGACCCTGTTTCGGTTAGTGATGAGGATAATTATTTGATAGGGCAATTCTGGTAAAAGTTAAGTTATTATTGAATAGTCAGGAACAAAATTAACACTGGTCCACACGAATACAATTCTAAAGATTCAACCTGTTCGAGTCGATGCGGCGGTTGGCAGGCAGCGAGATGGCGAGGCGCACAGCACACATACAATCACAGCTATGGCTCTTGCTGTATCGGCACTTTGCTTCTTCTTAGCGTCGCAGTCCTTTTCAATTCAGTGCCTATAGAATATAGCCATGCTGTATAGTCGTCGGAAACGGCACATCCGAGGCTCAATGAAACTACTTTTTCTAGGATAGCCTCCTCGATCCGGAACGTGTTCCTCAGTCCGATGCCCAACTCCGACTGTTACTGCCGAGCCCGCTATGCCGTGCCGCGCCTGTGTGCATTTTCCCGCGCTCGCGTGCCATTCACCTTTTACCGCTCCCCTCCAGACAGGGTATTCACCAAAGGTTTTACATTCCACATATCCTAATACATTGCCTGCGTATGGACCAGACGCACAATTACAATTTCAAACATATTACAATAGATTCAACATGGGTTACACTTCAATTCTGTTATAGCATAGCTTGAAATTTGACATAAACATTAATATTCGCCTCGAAAGTTGCTTACAGTTTCTTTAACATAATGACACGAAAATAAAAAGAAATGAAATCAAAACATTGCTTACACTAATTTATCGAAAATCAGAAAAAAAATTATTATATGTACAGTTGTTGTTGTTACAACACGACGACTGAAATGTGCCGGCGCCCCGTCATGTTGGAACCACATGCGTTGTCTTGTAGGGAGAGGGAAGTTTTCCAGCAATTCTGGCAATGCTCTAGCGAGAAAATTGTAATAGTGCCTGCCATTTAATGGCCTAAGTAGCAGATACGGCCCAATTAAACAATCCCTAAGAACACTGACCCACACATTAACGAAGAACCGCACTTGATGAGCGCTAGTAAGTGTGGCATGTGGGGTATCCTCATTCCAAACATCGGAATTGTGCGTGTTGAAGACTCCATCACGCCCGAACGTTTCTTCATCGGTAAACAACACAGATGATGGAAATGTAGGATGCATTCCACACTGGTCCAGGTACCACTGCGAAAACTGTGCTATGGATGGATAATCAACTGGTTCCAGGTTGTGGACACGCTGTAAGTGAAATGGACATAACAATTGCTCTCGAAGGACTGTTCTTACACTCGTTACGTGCAATTGCACGAGCTTTGATTGAAGGATCCCGCTTTACATGCTGCAAGACAGCTTCCTCAAACTGCTGCTTCTTGCCGTTCGACGGCGTACCTGTCCAGGCAATCTGCTAAATGACCCGGTCTCACGCAGACGTTGGTACACAGCAGCAAAAGTCGTATGATGCGGGATACGGCGATTAGGATATTGTTGTTGATAAACCCACTGTGCAGCTCGTCCGTTGTGGTGCGCTACGTAGTACGCACCAACTGTATCAGTGTACTCACTCCAAGTGTAAACAGAGACAATGCACTACTACACTGGTGGACAGCAGTTGCCTACAACTGAAGAGCGTAATACGGCCTCCATCGGTTTAAATAATCCTCAAAGGAAAAAATGACATTACGGAAAAATATTTGTTTTGATGTCCCCTACAACCTCCCAAAGTTAATCGGTTTATATACGTTTCACCCTGTATATTCTGTTCGCGTTTTCCAGGCAACACTCAGCTGTGACTGACTTGTCAAACTCCCTTGCGTAATATGTACAACGCGGTGTATGCTTGGACGACCTCCCAGCATGTCCTTCGTGTCACTGTTGGGGCTTCCGCTCACACACCATCTCGACAACCGACAATGCGGGCATGTAGATTTCGGTCGCCAAGCCTAAGCGCAGAATCACTCGACAAGAGCGCTGAGGCTGCGACCGCTGTCTACAGCCACGTCGGGCTGCAACCACTCGTCGGCCGCGGGACCCTACTGCGACGGGGCCGCAAGAGTGACGACGTCTGAGCCTGCATATTCCTCGCCGGGGGCTGACGTGTCTCCCTCCGGCTTCGTTCATCGCGCGCTCGGCACGACCGCTGCTAGGCAGCACCGGGAAGAACGCAGAATGCTAATAAATGATTGTTAATTGAATGATGTCTCATTGGCGCCCTAGAGCTTCACGGGACTCCATCCGCTCATGTGTCTTACTCTCACACAGGAGGCTGTATCTGGCGGGTTATTACAGATTTGTGTCTTCTGATGTCCTCGTGACTACATTTATTTTTCGAAATGTTAGTCCAGCAAGGTATTCAGAAGGACTGTCGCGAAATTTGGAAAGCGGGATAGAGTATTGGCGGAACTAAAGCTGTGAGTGTGGTGCGAGAGACGTAGTTGGATAGCTAATCGTTAAGGATATGGCAATCTAAATGACAGATTCTGGGTTAAAATGGGATCATCACACAGTCTAAGTCTGCCTTGAAGCACAATACTATCGTGACTTCGCTGTGCTATGATATACAGGAACTGGACGAAATTACGGAGATAATGCATGTTTGAACGTAAATGCAGATGCTAGTGAAGCCTGCAGGATGTATTTGACTGCGAACGGCACCTTTTAATGTCCTCAATACGTTGCAAATGTCAGTTGTGGTCAGGACGGTGTTTTGTGTAGTGGTGAGCGCATTTATCGGAGATAAGTGAATTCGAATCTTGGCAGACTGTTGGTGCTTCCGTAATCATGGTAGTCGAGGTGTTTTGTGTTTCAAGAGGTACAATATCGAAAGTTTTGACCGCGTACAAGGAATGCAAAACACATCCTCCACTATGTGACCACGCGTACAGAAGTGTGTTGCCATTCATCGACTGTAACGTATATCCCAACAACTATTCACCATCAGTCTAACATTTTGAATGGTTGAAGATCGTGACATAAGGTATGAGAAATTGTTTCACCGATTCATTTCAGTACGTTCTCTTATTTATGAAAATATTCCTCACTTACGCCATTATGTTTCTGATACATCTGTTGCTTTAGCCATCTTCTTAATGCTGTTTCCTAGATAACAACATCCTTTCTTTTATTTTACTGTGATCTTAATATATTTTTATACAGAAAATGTGTTGCGGCGTAAATTCAAGAGCCGTAACGCCAGTCCCTATCTGGACGACAATGCAACGGCAGCGGCCTCTATGTGAAGAGAACATAAGCGCCACTCACGACTTTTCGCAGCCTGCTTCTACAGCAGCATCCAGATTAGGCACTTCAAGGCCAAAGACTTAGGAATTGTATATACTGAAGATATTTCTTATTTACATGTCGCCCTTTGCTTACGACACTTCTGTGTTCCTGTCAAAGTTAAGTATTCTCATTGTTCATTTCATAACAAAACTCATTAATACGATTTGTCTGATTGTCTGGAAATCTGAGAAGGCAGTTTTCCTGGACCCCACAATATTTGATGTCAAGGCAGGATTCAACAAAATGTATTCACAGTTGCGAATACGGGCAAGTTACAACTGTAGAATGGCATGATGATTTCGAAAATTTGTCCCGGAACAGGATTCGAACCTAAATTTTCCGCCTGTCGCGAGCAGTCACCTGATCTGTTTCGGCTATCCATGCACGCTTCACTGCCAGACCCAATGTCGTCGTCCATACGTCATCAATTATACTATCTTATTGTAACTGCCGTACAGTGGAGATATTCAATCGAAAGTCACTAGCCAGGATCGGAGGATATATACGATATTGCGGTGCCTGTGTCTGTAGGAAGTACGACACAATTCATCCATGCTTGTCCGAAGGAACAATGTATCGCACTTCTTACAAACACAGACACGGCAATATCGTGTGTAATGTTTATCTTTTAAAATCGTTATTGATTGTTCCTGCATGCATAATCCCATCAATCCTACATTTTATAACAGTTAAACTCTGATTACGTGATACAGAACCAGTCCATTGCATTGAACACTTTCGTGTTGTAGGAAAGAAGAAAATCTAGGATTATTGTTACGTCGGCTTTAGGATCACTGGTCTAGGAGATGCTCGGCAATGCGTGGGGAACTAAACTGAGCGTGTCCTTTTCAAAGTAACTACCTAAATCTGCCTGTTACATTCTTCCTTCCTGGAAGAAGGAAGTATGATTAGGGTTAACATCCCGTCGAGAACGAAGTCGTTAGGAGCAACATCTGATTGGGGACAGATGTGGAAGAAAATCGGCGCTTTCTTGGGGAAGGATGCGCCTTTGGCAATTTAGAAAACTACTGAAAACTTAAATTTCGGTGGCTATGTGGTGATTATGGATTTCCTCCAGAAAGTCTATGTTGTCAACAAAGTTTAAAGTTATCATTAGGCTTCCCATTCTGGAGTTCCTTTTTTCAGTTCCTGCGATGCTTTTTCAACAACCTTAACAACAGACCATTTCATGGTGCAGAATATTCCTTATGCAGTGTCTGCTCCTGGAGTTGGATGAGTATTTGTGTGATGTCTTCGCGCTTACTACGGGTTCAT
The DNA here is from genome assembly GCF_021461395.2 of Schistocerca americana. Classification (NCBI taxonomy): domain Eukaryota; kingdom Metazoa; phylum Arthropoda; class Insecta; order Orthoptera; family Acrididae; genus Schistocerca; species Schistocerca americana. The sequence goes on along the minus strand of NC_060122.1, from coordinate 264,048,853 downwards.
TTAGTCAGCATGAAAACGTCACGCACATGCTCAGCGAACTACGGTGGCGGATGCGGCAAGATAGGTGTTGACAATCACGTATGGTCTACAGCTAAAGTTACTAGGCTGTAGCTACCTAGAAGAGTCAACCGACATATGCTTCCTGCTACCTTTATCTCTCGAACGGACCGTTAAGACAAAATGACAGAGATTCGTACCCACTCAGAGGCTCACCAGCAATCATTCTTCAAGCAAACGATATGCGACTGCAATAAAACAACAGGAAGTAACAGTGGTACACAAAATAACCTCGACCACACACTGTATGGTTGCTACCGGAGTATAGACGTAGATGTAGTTACAGAAACGTTCAGGAAAATTAGCAGATAAAAGAGGAATTTTTTCACATGGTTGGTAGCTCGAACGTAATCACATTTTTATTCTTTTCTCACTTTTGTTGTGGGTAAATAGGTGCCACATATCAACCATCTGCTGTAAATCCATTCTCGTAAGGATTTAGAAAATTTCGTTTTGCCACACACTCCCGAGGTTGCCGCCATGTTTATCTGATGACAAACTGACCAGTCCAATAAACTATTACACTGGTCTTGTGTTTGTTTTCAGCTTATTCGATCAAGAATTTTCATTTCTTAACCATAATTAGTGAGGTATGATGCTTAAGTGCGTTACTTGCCTCCATTATCTAATAACCAAACAACAGTTTGTGTCAGGAAGTGCTTAAGTAATACGAATGCCTAACTCCAGTAGAGACCTGTCACGCTATCTCAACACAATGCGCTGTGAGTATTCTCAGCGATGGTGACCCTGCCAGGATACTGGTAGAGCCACCTGCGGCTTGTAAGGCGTCTCACCCGCCCGCCAGTATCTGATCATAGTGAATCGAATGGAGAGCACCCGCCGTGTCAGAAACGAAACAGTCTGCCCTGTCTAATTGAAAATTAACATAAAACTGGCAAGCAGAGCAGTCGGCTTTATTTACAGCCGGTGCTATCGGAGTGTAATTACACACTACCCCTACCCGTGCGCCGTGGCGCCTCGCATTTCGCCTCTAGCTGCTCGTATAGCACCACGCCAGGTTAGGGCGTCGGGTCGCGCCGGCTCTAACTGAATTATATTGGCCTATAACTCTCGCCGGCCGTACACCTGTAAAAACAATGTGTTTATTATACTGCAGGTCAGATCGGCGCCGGCACATCTCAGATGGGCCCCCGTGAAATTGATACCTAGCCGCTCGTAGCGATTCAGAGATTACCACAGCAATTAAAACCGCCGCGCCTTGGATCCCTGCCCATGGCTCCAGGGAATAATAAAAACAGATGTAATGAAATACCGCGCTTACCCGCGATTGTTATCCGGCGAACTGCAGCGAAGTTCCACGCGTTCTTATAACGGCGCGGAACCCGATGAAAGGACAATGGAATATCGGATATGCGGTATCTCCGCTTCGTTTTGTTTCTTTTCTTCCGTACATAAAACAAGCAGTATCGCTTGATTCCTATCTTAGTTGAGGGGTAGTTCTTTCATCTGGTGACTGTAAAACTGCCTTTTCATTCCTCTTGGTATTCAATTTCACCACAGCCTTTCATGCTTCTGATGCATCTGTCTACCACAATTATAAACAGGTTTGTTCATAAGACCTTCTAGAATATATTTGCTAATCTGTGCACTTATTCTACTGAGAATTTGTTAATTCTCTTTAAGATCTCTTGCGTAAAAGTTGAGATACCACAGGAACGTATATCAGCAAAGGTTATTTCTATAAGAAAGGCGAAAGAAGTAGCACATCTAACTGCAGGCTTATAAGTATTCTGAATATTGTTTACAAAATGTGCAATAATAAATTGAAGACTACGAAATATTTCGGGTGCAGTTGTAATGGACAAACAAGCAGGTTTCCGAAAGTGAAGATCGTGTACAGACGATGGCTTCGCACTGAAAATGATAGTACATAAGAAGAGAGAATTTAATCTGGAAATCACATAGCGTTTATGGATTATGAAAAAGTATTTCACAGAATTCACAGAGATAAGATATGAACAGAAACAGAAAAAGAGGAATCCCTGGACATCTGTTCCAAGACGAAGTTAGAATTTTGAACACAGCTGTGCTTCAGAAAAGGTGCACGTAGGAACCTCGTGTGATTGAAAAAACAGCCAACCAATTGCAGAATTAAAAGATTATTAACCCTTTACCATTGTTTCGAGAAATATAAATTGGTCTTGTTCAGAAAGGACATCGGCCTGTAGAAAAAATTATTACAACGTAGTTACAAATGTCAAGCAGAAAAGGAACAAAAACCTATAAATAATTAATTACAAATTCTTTTAGAGAAGAGCATATTCACTCGGGGAGTCACATATTGACAAAAACGGTTGTGGGTGCCAAAAGGCACTTGCTTAGCACAATGTCCATGTCGACCACAAATATCAGCAATTAAAATGTTTAACTGAAGATAATAATACAATAATGCGGGGTTTTATCGTAAATCTTTTCAAAGGGAACACAAGTGCCATTGAATCCCGCTGACATTTAGGATGGCTTTATCACAACACTTTGGAAATAAAACACACATGACATTGTATCCAGCTGACACTTAGTTTGGCACATACGTACTCGTAGCTATAGACATGAGACGTTACAGGATATGCAGGCAGTGGCAGTAGGCGAACAATGATAGGTGGCGCTCACTGAGCGAACGAGAATGCGCATAGCAACATTGAGCAGCCAGAGCCTGATTCGGAAAATAAAATAGTTAAGAGCTATAATTAATACAGAATAAAGCGCATAAAAACTGCAAAAATGTGGGGGAGAGGGGGACGGAAACGATACAGTCATATGGCATGTAAAGATCTAACAGGTTCAGGTAAACAGTGCTAATTATTTCCATTTTCATTTGCATTTGGTTGTGTGTGGGAACGGTAGATCATTAAAGGTGATGGACAAAGAACTTCTACTGGGAACAAAAGATTGTAATGTACACAATTCCACCTTCGCAGATCGTATACTTACTGTTTATCGTTTTCTAGAAATTTAGAGGATATCGTTATTCAGAGCAGAGAGATAAAAGGGAGGAGATTAATGAGAAGAACCTGAAATTCTCAAACAGTCAGCGAACAAATATGACAATATTTTAAACGATCGACTCCAGCCTGCGAGTAGACATATCCTCGAAGGCTTTGAGATGCTACTTGCGCCCGCGTAGCCAAGTTTTACTTCCTCAGAATTCTGTTTCCATTTATGAAGCCTATATTCAATTTCGTAATTTGATACAGCATACTTTATCCTGTATCCATACTTCCTTTGTATGAATAATTCATATTTGCCCTATTGCCCCCCCCCCTCCCGTTCTACTCCCACCCTTTTTTCGTAGTAACTTAATCTGCTTACATCCTTTTTAAATTTCTTGTTCTTTTAAGTATGTGCTTATTGCTCAGTGCTGTTTCAGGCATTTTGTTGTCATTCACTATACCAACAGTTAACAATGTTTCTTGCTTTGCTTTCCTCTGAGTAGTACTTACATTCCATTTTAATTTGTTTAAGTGACGTGCTTTATCATTGAAGTCTGCTATCCTTGGTATGGTACTTCATAGGTTGTAACCACCCTCATTATCGCAGTTACCTCAGGAAGTAGACTAGCATCTGCCTAAAAATGTTATTAGAGTTTTCTGTAAAATTCTTGGGGAGATATTTGGACAAATAATTTTTTTACAAGATTAAAATTTCTCGAAGTAATACTACTTTTTCACGAAATACTACAGAACTATTCAAATTTTATGCAGCGAACTCTAGAACTAAAACGTATCTATCAAGGATAGCAAAAATGTGTATTTCTCGAGAGTTAGATGCCAACTAGACCGGGCTCGGAATATTCTGCAATAATACCCGAGGGCGACATCAGTCCACGTAGTTTTGATTCACAGATATAAGATAATCGAAGCTGCTCCGTTACCGAGGGGCAGATGTCTGAAGATGGGCAGGAAGCTCGGGAGATACCCAGTGTTGTCGCGATTTTACACGCAAGTATTTCCGTGAGGAAAAGATGTATGTCGTATTCCATCGGCTTCTGGCATCTTCAGAGCCATGCATCTTGAGAGTTCAGAAAATGACAACTGAAGAAGATAAAGAGTTTCCACCTGAAGTAAAAGATCTGTTTTCGAACCGTCTCTCAGTGGACAACCCGATAGCGAACCTTCTAACTGCGGTAGTTAGTTATCTGTTCCGATGATCATTTGAATGATTTTTTTTATTCAAATGACTTGGAAAAAGTTAGTTTGCAGGACACGTATACATGATTAGTGTTAACATTAGCGAACACATTTTTATATTCAGTCTTATTCATGCTACAAAAGTTTTTTTTTCATTTTTCTTTTTTTTTTGCTGGCTACCAGTGTGTAAGGAGAAATTTATAGTTGGAGTGAAGGAGTTGTGCTGTATAAAAGGTTTGAAACTGGGTTTAAAACATGCTTCATTACCAGTCCGACATTTTATGTTACTGGGTGAATTCTCAAAAATTTTTGTTGCTGCATATTGAAATCCTTTCTGAGCCACTGACAGCTTTAACAATGGATAATCAAGGTCACTTTTCCCTCTAGTGTTGTAGTTATGGTCATCACTGTTCTTCTCAAATTGTGATGGATTATTTATGACGAAAATAATTAGGAAATGTGTGTATTCTGACGGCACAGTTAAAATGCTAAGCTCTTTGAAGAGTTACATACATGACGTCCGTGAATGGACTGCACATCTTATTCCTCCTGTTCGCTTTTGTGAAATCAATACTTTCTTTCTAAGTAATGAGTTGCCCTAAAAATTATTCCTTAAGACATTACTGAGGTGAAACGTGCAAAATGTGTCAGGAGGTTAATTCGTTTGTTCCCAAGATTAACAACTATTCGAAGAGCAAACGTTTCCGACATAGTTGTTTGAGAATCTCAGTAATAAGTTCCTTACATGTCAAGTAACCATCAATACGTACAGTAAAAAATTTGAGGTGTTCCCCTCTATTTACTGGCTCTTGTTTAGGATCTAATTTATTTGCTATATTTTTTGTACAGAAATAACTGTAGTATTTTTTTCAGAATTTACGGAGAGTCCATTTCGAGAACCCCTTAACAATTCTTCAGAGAGCATCACTTACCAACTGTTCTGTTATTTTCTCTCAGATGGCATTAATTATAACACTAGTATCGTCTGCAAAAAGTAGCAGTTTTGCCTGTAGAATGTTAAATGGAAGATCACTCATATATATACAGGGTGGTCCAGGCCAAATACCTCACGAAATAAGCGTCAAACGAAAAAACTACAAAGAACGAAACTCGTCTAGTTGGAAGGCTGAAATCAAATGGCACTATGGTTGGCCCGCTAGATGACGCTGCCATAGGTCAAACGGATATCAACTGCGTTTTTCTAAATAGGAACCCCCTTTTTCATTACATATTCGTGTAGTACGTAAAGAAATACGAATGTTTTAGTTGGACCACTTTTTTCGCTTTGTGATAGATGGCGCTGTAATAGTCACAAACATATGGCTCACAATGTTAGACGAACAGTTGGTAACAGGTAGGTTTTTTAAATTAAAATACAGAACGTAGGTACGTTACAACATTTGATTTCGGTTGCTCCAATGCGATACATGTACCTTTGTGAACTTATAGCTTGTGAGAAGGCATGCTGTTACAGCGTGATTACCTGTAAATACCACATTAATGCAATAAATGCTCAAAATGATGTCCATCAACCTCAATGCATTTGGCAATACGGGTAACGACATTCCTCTAAACAGCGACTAGTTCGCCTTCCGTAATGTTCGCACATGCATTGACAATGCGCTGACGCTTGTTGTCAGGCGTTGTCGGTGGATCACAATAGCAAATATCCTTCAACTTTCCTCACAGAAAGAATTCCGGGGACGTCAGATCCGGTGAACGTGCGGGCCATGGTATGGTGCTTCGACGACCAATCCACCTGTCATGAAATATGCTACTCAGTACTGCTTCAACCGCACGCGAGCTATGTGCCGGACATCCATCATGTTGGAAGTATATCATCATTCAGTCATGCAGTGAAACATCTTGTAGTATCATCGGTAGAACATTACGTAGGAAATCATCATACATTGCACCATTTAGATTGCCATCGATAAAATGGGGGCCAATTATCCTTCCTCCCATAGTTCCGCACCATACATTAACCCGCCAAGGTCGCTGATGTTCCACTTGTCGCAGCCATCGTGGATTTTCCGTTGCCCGATTGAGCATATTATGCCGGTTTAGGTTACCACTGTTGGTGAATGATGCTTCGTCGCTAAATAGAATGCTTGCAAAAAATCTGTCATCGCCCTGTAATTTCTCTTGTGTCCAGTGGCAGACTGTACACGACGTTGAAAGTAGTCGCCATGCAATGCCTGGTGCATAGAAATATGGTACGGGTCCAATCGATGTTGATGTAGCACACTAAACACAGACGTTTTTGAGATTCCCGATTCTCGCGCAGTTTGTCTGTACTGAAGTGCTGATTAGCTGCGGCAGCAGCTAAAACACCTACTTGGGCATCATCATTTGTTGCAGGTCGTGGTTGATGTTTCACATGTGGCCGAACACTTCCTGTTTCCTTAAATAACGTAATTATCCGGCTAACGGTCCGGACACTTGGATGAAGTCGTCCAGGATATAGAGCAGCATATATAGCACACGCCCGTTAGGCATTTTGATCACAATAGCCGTACATCAACACGATATCGACCTTTTCTGCAATTGGTAAACGGTCCATTTTAACTCGGGTAATGTATCATGAACCAAATACCGTCCCTGCTTGTGGAATGTTACGTGGTACCAAGTACTTATACGTTTGTGAGTATTACAGCGCCACCTATCAATAAGCGAAAAAAGTGGTCCAACTAAAACATTCATATTTCTTTACGTACTGCACGAATACGTAATAAAAAAATGAGGGTTCCTATTTAAAAAAAAACGCAGTTGATATCCGTTTGACCTATGGAAGCGCCATCTAGCGGGCCAACCAAAGAGCCATCTGGTTTCCCCCTTCAAGCTAGACAAGTTTCGTTGTTTGTAGTTTTTTCGTTTGACACTTATTTCGTGAGGTATTTGGCTTGGTCACGATGAATGGACCACCCTATATATATGGAATAGGAATGGATTCAGAATTGAATCTTGTGGAACTCCCTTTGATTTTTTTTTTTTTTTTTTTTAACCTGTCACTAACGTTTTCTACCTTTCTGACATTGTCTGAATTACTGAGCAATGACACAAATGACGAATGTGACTGTGATTTCGATTGATAAAGTGCAGAATTAAACATTTCAGTACGACAGTTTCTACTTATAATTAGTTATCAGCAACTCACAGAACCTATACCGTAAATTTTACTGAGTGCACTAAATTTATAATCTTTGACCCGCCATATTGGATGCACCACTTCGAATGTTGTAACTGATTCTTAATCAGCGACCCGAGGTATGTAAAAATAACGTAGTTCTTTAGTATTTTACATCCATTTTCTCTATTATATTCCGATTTTAAATCGAGTTGGACCACTGTGCGTCTGAATGAAGGCCACAGCAATTCAGTCAAGCCAGTACCAAGTAACAAGCTTCTAAGATAAAAATGAACTTTCTGAGTGCCCCACCTGAAAGTGAGCATGAAGAGGCTCGAAGTAAACAAATATATCACAATTGACTGCTAGTTGTTATCTGTATTATCTCCTTTTAATTAATACACAGTCATGTGTTCTAAAATGTCCATAATGGAAAAGCTTAAACTGTAAAAAAACTATTAATATTGATTTCAATATCGGAATCATACAGGCAACCGGTTGCAAATAACTCTTTGGTACATTGACCTATGTTTCGATACCTCGAAGGATCTCTTCGTCAGAATGATGTTTTGAGAAACCCTAAAATTACATTGCGAGAAAGAAATGCCCAGAATTAAGAGCAAATGCGCTCAATGCAAGAAAGTCTGATATTGTTCCTAGCTAGGCACACGTGCCAAAGGCTGGGACGTCTTTTATGTTATTTTTTGAGTTGAGCATGTCTGCTCTTAATTTTGATTGCTTTCTTGCAAAGTAATTTCACTGTTCCTCAAAATTTCATACTGATTAAGACATCCTTAGAGGTGTCGAAACCTAGGTGAATGTACCAAACAGTTATTTGCAACCGGTTGGCTGTGTGATTCCTATGCTGAAATTAATGTACGGTTCCTGAGAAACAGCCACGTTTAAATCTGTATTAATTTTGAGAACGTTGACCTCAGTTGTTGTAATACTTCCTTCCATAAAAGCTGTAAAATGTCACTTGCACACACGACGGAAAGTCTGAGTGGAGGGATACACCGGTCGTACCTTCGTAGTAGGATGTGGAGAGAGCGGCGCTTAGGGACATTCGCGATCGAGTTAGCCCAGTAGGAGCCGCCACACACTGATGTCAAGATTGAACACAGTTGGTGCCTACGCGACACGATGGCGAGTGGTTGTCAGAGGCGCACTGGCTGGGACGGCGCATTACCGTCATTAGTTTCCGCACAGTGTTTGCGCACCGATTGTCCCGCAGCGGCGAATACACCGAATCACACTCGTGCGGCGGCCGCGGTGCCGTGCTCTCTGCCCACGTTATTTACTTAGACGAATTCATATGTGATGAATGGAGAGGGACTGATGTGATGAGAGGCAGAGAGAGAGTGGGAGAGGGAGGCAGCGAGGGAGAGTAAGAGATGATACTGGCTGGCAGCTTCGGTAGCCGGCAGCGGAGACCAATAATTCAGACCCGGTGGGCCTACGCGTCTGCGGGGACGCGCGGCCAGCGGCTGTATTTATAAATACATCATGGTGTTTGTTCGCGTCCTTCCACCCCCGTTCCGCCCCTGTCCGTCCAGCTCCTACTGCATATATGCCGTCCTGCTGATCTGACAGAGAGCCATCTGCCGACAGCAAACTCCCCCCAGGGTGCACAGTGGATCACAGCGGCCAGGTTATGGTCCGCAGTAGACACAGCGATTCTGTAAGCGGGTGACCCAGTTAAACAGGCTATAGGTACAGAACATTTTGAGGCAAGTGGCGAGCCGTCTGCTTAACATACTGAGAGGACGAATAAATTTACACTCATCTGTGTAAGTTAACATCTTTGCTGTCAGATCAATAGCCCCCTTGAAGCTCTTGACAAACTTGATGCAAGAACCATTTGACAAACTGTTGAGAGTAATGATTGCGTTATTCACTCACAAATTCTGAGGGATAAAATATAAGGAGCTATATTTTATTCATAACTTCTGTAGAAATGAGATTGCAATTAAAATAGTCTGAGGACATGAGTACAAACAAATAGTTGGGAAAGCGTGGCACAGGATTTCAGCCTGCTCCCGGTGTTATTCAGTCTGCACATTGAGCAAGCAGTAAAGGAAATCAAGGGGAAGCGTACGGGGGATTTATTGTAAAATTATCGATATATTGAAGAATATCTATTGGTAGTCTTAGTCGACCTTGAGTTGCTTTCTGACTTAAGTTGGCTCTGTTTAAACGCGCGGTTATGTCCCCAGTATCATTTGCATCGAAATTATCATTACACTCTAATTATTAAACAAAAATATGGTGATTGCTAGCTATAACGCGGTGATTAGCATATGATACCAAATTAAGATTTATTCGGAACAGGATGAGCAATATTTCTAGCATAACATGACAATACAATACACTCGCTAACCTAACTAGCCTATCATTGGCACAATGTATCCTCTTTTCCTAACTACTTAAGTCAACACTGAACCCGCAAGTGACTCTATTGCAGTTCTGCCTGAACGGACAAAGACTCAGAGAGCGCCAATCAAAGAGCTAGCGGAATACGAACTCATTTAGAATTACAGTGCGCTACTTTGGCTGATGATTGCTAATATCACCGTAATTCTCCGTGATGATTACGACGGTCAGCCCAGGCAACGTCGTGATGCCATCTTTCCCGTGAGCGAGCTTGGCTTTAATCTCCAACGTGGACGTGGTTTGCGCCCGTAAACTCCTGTACGTAAGTGTTCAATTGCGGAGTCCGTCACTAGTCAATACTCAAGTTACTTGCACATATGCCAAGAGTAGTTGGTCGACTCACGTGCGCGGCAGCAAAGGTACACTTCATATTGCATATGAACACCACAAGTTAGTCCAAATCTGTTTCCTCAGAGGAACAGATAATGCTACGTGTGTGAAGTCGTATGGTCTAAACTATTCAGACATGGAGAGTAACCACTGGACTCAATGCCGGCAACTTCTCCAACCTACTTCTCTCCACGCTCTCCAAGCAGGGCAGCCAGACACCGCGACTGCTCTCCTCCACAGCCGACCCCAGAGTGCCCCTTCAGAGTTTTTACAAACCTGGCCGTTCTTCGCCGCATGGATCCGTGCGCGTTGGTAGCCAATCACGACACAGACTTCCATGCATCCGTGCGCGTTTATACCCAACCACGACACAGAATTCTCCCGCGGTGACTGTTGGCGCCAAACTTTTAACATGTATCTCTACGCGCTCTGCGCCAATCCCGTCACAGTCTTTCGCAAATTTTCCACTGTGGCGCTAAATCGTCTTTCTCTCTTTCGCATATAGCTCCTTCTCGCTTCTTGTTGTGATGGCCCAGCCTCTCCGAACGTCTTTGGTGGTCTGAACTGCCAGCCGACAAAGGGGTCCGGCCGCGGCCATCCCGTTAGTTTGACATGACATAAACACCTTCCTTAGGGGTTCCGGCCGTGTTCCAGCCTCTGAGCCCATGTCGTTAGTCTGACATGACACACACAACTTCCTTTTCTGTGTCCATTCTCTCCTACCGGTGGGCCAATTATAAATTATAAGATGCAAAATCTGCTACCTCACAAAGGATAAATTTGGAGAGTGATTTAAAGTTAAGGGAGACGATATAAAAGCTTTGACTTTTGGTAATGACGTTTTAATTCAGTCAGAGATAGCAATAGATTTGAAAGAGCACCTGAACGGAGAGGATTATGTCTTGAAAACTGTGTAGAAGACGAGAAGTAAGAGCAGAAAATCAATGTAGTGGAATCTGGTGGAACTAAATCAGTCGATGCTGAAGGAATTAGTTTCATAAATGAGATACTAAAAGTTGTAGACAGTTTTTGCTATTTGGGCAGCAAAATGACTGACTGGCGGTAAGAAGAAAAGCGTTTCTAAAAAAAGACAAGTACACACATCAAAAAAAGTTTTGCATCACATCGGTTTCGAGAGTTCTGGAACCAGTACAGAAAATTTGAATAGAAATCGACATAAACATCATTTCCGCCCTTTTCATTGCTCATGAAAATCACACATTGCATGTTGTAGCGCCATACAGCGAGACCTTCAAAGGTGGTAGTCCAGATTGCTGTACTCACCGGTACCTCTAATACCCAGTAGCACGTCCTCTTGCATTGATGCATGCCTATATTCGTCGTGGCATGCAATCCACAAGTTCATCAAGGCACTGTTGGTCCAGATTGTCCCACTCCTCAACGGAAAACCGACGTAGATCCCTCATTGTGGTGGGTTTCAATCTGTCCCAAACATGTTTGATACGGTTCATGTCTGGAGAACATGCTGACCACTCTAGTCGAGCTGGACAGTGTGTCTAAGGCGTTCAGCCAGACCCGGTTGTCTCCAAACACGTCTCCGACGATTGTCTGGCTGAAGGCATACGCAAACTCATAGGTGAAGAGAACGTGATGCCAATCCTGAGCGATCCATTCGGCATGTTGTTGGGCCCATCCGTACCGCGCTGCATGGTGTCGTGGTTGCAAAGTTGGACCTCACCAAGGACGCACAGTTTGAGTCGTAACAGGATGTCCTGTGGCTGAATGAAAAGCATCATTCAACATGGTGGCATTGCTGTCAGGGTTCTTCCGACCCATTATCCGTAGGTAGTCGTCATCCACTGCAGTAATATCCCTTGGGCGGCCTGAGTGAGGCATGTCATCGACAGTTCCTATCTCTCTGTATATCCTCCGCGTCCGAACAACATGGCTTTGCTTCACATCGAGACGCCTGGACACTTCCCATGTTGAGAGCCCTTTGTGGCACAAACTAACAATGCGGACGCAATCGAACAGCAGTATAGACCGTCTAGGCATGGTTGAACTACTGATAACACGAGCCGTGTACCTCCTTCCTTGTGGAATGACTGGAACTGATCGTTTGTAGGACACCCACCGTCTAATATGCGCTAGTGGTGCATGGATGTTTGCATCTTTGGGCGTTTTTAGTGGCATCTCTGAACAATCAAAGGTTCATTGTGTATGCCCACAGTCAACGTTTATCTTCAGGAGTTCTGGGAACCGGAATGATGCAAAACTTTATTTGATGTGTGTGTGTGTGTGTGTGTGTGTGTGTGTGTGTGTGTTAGTATTGAAAATAAATTCAAGTGTTATGGAGTCTTCTGTGAAGGTACAATACTCCAGTGCGTTTGTTGTTCAGATGTTCAATGCACTGTTCCTTCGGACATGCATGCAAGTGCGGAGGAACAGGCCCTACAGCAACTACAGCCGTTATGAAATGCAGCTGTGTAATACAATGTCAACAATGACAATTTGTGCCGGACTGGGACTCGAACTGGGATTTCTCGCTTGTCACTAGCGGTCGCCTTATGATTTTTTTTGTCTCAGAGGTTTCCTCAAGTAACAAACTACACTACTGGCCGTTAAAATTGCTACAGCAAGAAGAAATGCAGATGATAAACGGGTATTCATTGGACAAATATATTACACTAGAACTGACATGTGATTACATTTTCACGCAATTTGGGTGCATAGATCCTGAGAACTAAGTACCCTGAGCAACCACCTCTGGCCGTAATAACGGCCTTGATACGCCTGGGCAGTGAGTCAAACAGAGCTTAGATGGCGTGTACACGTACAGCTGCCCATGCACCTTCAACACGATACCACAATTCATCAAGAGTAGTGACTGGAGTACTGTGACTAGCCAGTTGCTCGGCCACCACTGTCCAGACGTTTTCAATTGGTGAGAGATCTAGACAAAGTCCAGGGCAGCAGTCGAACATTTTCTGTATCCAGAAAGACCCGTACAGAACCTGCAACATGTGGTCGTGCATTATCCTGCTGAAATGTAGAGTTACGCAGGGATAGAGTGAAGGGTAGAGCCACAGGTCGTAACACATCTGAAATGTAACGTCCACTGGTCAAAGTGCCGTCAATGCGAACAAGAGATGACCGAGACGTGTAACCAATGGCACCTCATACCATCACGCCGGGTAATACGCCAGTATGGCGATGACGAATACACGCTTGCAATGTGCGTTCACCGCGGGGTCGCCAAACACGTATGCGACCATCATGATGCTGTAAATAGAACCTGGATTCATCCGAGAAAATGACGTTTTGCCATTCGTGCGGCCAGGTTCGTCGTTGAGTACACTATCGCAGGCGCTCCTGTCTGTGATGCAGCGTCAATGGTAACCGCAGCCATGGTCTCCGAGCTTATAGTCCATGCTGCTGCAAACGTCGACGAACTATTCGTGCAGATGGTTGTTGTCTTGCAAACGTTCCCATCTGTTGACTCAGGGATCGAGACGTGGCTGCACGATCCGTTACAGCCACGCGGATAAGATGCTTGTCATCTCGACTGCTAGTGATACGAGGCCATTGGGATCCAGCACAGCATTCCGTGTTACCCTCCTGAACCCACCGATTCCTTATTCTGCTAACAGTCATTGGATCTCGACCAACGCGAGCAGCAATATCGCGATACGGAAAACCGCAATCGCGATAGGCTACAATCCGACCTTTAGCAAAGTCGGAAACGTGATGGTACACATTTCTCCTCCTTACACGAGGCATCACAACAACGTTTCACCAGGCAACGTCGATCAACTGCTGTTTGTGTATGAGAAATCGGTTGGGAATTTTCCTCATCGCAGCACGTTGTAGGCGCCAACCTTTAGTGAATGCTCTGAAAAGCCAATCATTTGCACATCACAGCATCTTCTTCCCGTCGGTTAAATTTCACGTCTGTAGCACGTTATCTTCGTGGTGCAGCAATTTTAATGGACAGTAGTGTAATTACAACTTCTCAATGCTTTGGGACAACTGAACCATGTATCTTCTTAATTTTTTTATAGGGACACAGTTAGCTACAGTCTGGAAGAAACAAGGTGGGCAGGGGTGAATCCCGAGGCCTGGACACGATTCTTTCCCTCTCAACAATCCGGAACCCTGAAAACCCCTCAAGGATATAAAGGGTGGCAGGTGGACCAACACCAGGGGGCAGGTGATCTTCTTTCGTTCCGAAACCTGCCACGTCGGGAACCCGCCAACTTATAGTGCGTTTAAAACCAGTTGCGATTTTTCACAGTTGCGGAACGAGTGACGTGAAGCGTAGTTGCCAGCGTGAGATGGGCTCTTGAGTGGGTGAATGCATGAACAGCAAGCCGCGCAAGCTGCCCGATTTGCAATCTTTCTCAAACGATTGTTAAGAAACTGCCAAGCAAAAGCATGCGATTCTCGCCCATCTTACTGTGTAATTCGTTATTTTCATAATGGACTTTGTGTCATTCCGTTAATGCTCATAGTCGTTGTGGTAAATCGATATTAGGTAAACAACTACAAGAAATGCTTAAAGTTTACAGTGAAAAATAGGGGCCGCTATGAATCTACGTTTTGTGCATGTTAGGTTATGCGTTTCTTCATATGAAATGTAGAAAACATACTGCATTATGCTTTAAGCTTGAAGGGATCTTGTCGCGTCCTGGCACAGCCTCACTATACCAGAAGGAAGTTAGTGCGAACTGCGTAGCGCAATCGGAACGTTAACGACATTGGGTTGGTCATAAATTGCTGTCAACCTTTATATCGGAGATGAGAGAAAGAGAATCTCCTTGGTTTGGAGCCAATAAGTTTCCTGAAAATACGTTACAGAATTGCAATAGGCAGAAAAGATTCGTTAGTTTCTATCAAGTTTATTCTCACATATTTATTCTCACTTGGACCATAAACCCCGTAGTAAGATTCAGTCTACTTATTCGGACTTGCTACTTCAAAGCTAATTGCCGGTGTATATAAGAAACAAGTACAAAGGAATCACTTGTTCTTGGTTACCACTGAAGTCTAAGTAATCGAGACAATGACTGACAGCCTCCGTTCAACACTATTCCAATGAAACTCTAAAAATCCCACTTGGCCTACAGTTCCTGAGTGTCCACAAGAGTCTATCACCGTCTTGTCATAGTTGAAGTCTTTATCAGCTGTATCGGCTGCTACGGGCCTACTCGGCCCCGCTGGCGTCTCACTGTGGAAACTCCAAACTTCCGGCACTGGCTCTGAATCTGCATCTGAATCTCTACTTCTAGCTATTCCGCTGCCTAGCCTTTTATTTCGTTTCTCATATACTTGAGTGCACACGATTTAATTTGTTTCACACAATCCTTTCATTTCCAAGAGATCGGACTGCACAAGAATGCCTATGGTTCCACACGACACTCTCGTTTCTAAATCGTCGGCTTGCGCAATTATGTCTTCGGTTCCACACGACACTTTCGTTTCTAGCTGCAAACAATTTGGTTCCCACGAGTCTTTTCCGCACGTGACTGACACTGTCTCTTGCTGTATTATCGCCCTGGTGTTTGCGTCTTCCATTGCGCAAGTTTGATTCATGCTGCTTCCTCTGGCAGGAAGTCAAACACTAAGTTACTTGATCAACAAGCCGTACTTGGAACGCTCCACTGCTTATCTTGTCCCTACGTCCTGGTGGACTATTTCTTAATGTCGGCAGGCTGTTTGCCTATCGAGCCTGGACTCTTTATTATGGTCACAAAAGCAAGAATAAAAATTAAAATTTTCTACAACAATCTGTCTGCAGTTCCGAGAAAACGAAATATATGTAAAGCACTCCATCATGAAAGCACGGGCCAGCAAAAAATATAGAAGAAATAATCATGAATCCCACGTATCTTATAAACTGTTCGAGGTACCGAAACAAGATTTTGGCAAATGATGGCATACAAAGAGCAGAGTATTTTGCCAATTGATTAATATGCGGAACTTTCATATGGGCCGCGATAATCAAGCACTTTTTCAATGAAATAATGTAATTTTTAAGGACCAAGATAGCTGGTGAATCGAGAATTGCTGTGGGTTTTGTCACAATATAAGTGAAGAAGTTACTCGTTTATTTTATTCTGAGAATGGGATGTTTCATAAACTATTGACCTGACTTGCCCTCAATTACTAGCTTAATAATACACTATTGCATGATTCTGTCACAATTTCAACCGCATTAGGATGTTAGTGAGATGAATATTTGTAAACTATGCTATGTGTTGGCAAAAGAACCAGATTTTAACATGGCAACAAGAGAAGCTACGTATTATTCAAAACTCGCCATAGTCCTTCGTGAATCCACTCTCCTCAACTACGTTCTTGGTATGACTGACAACTCGAGATCTGTCCTGTGATGTAACATTTCCAGTGGCTTCTTCTTTCAGCGTTTTAGCCTCACTGAGCGTATTCAGAATCGGATGTGAACTAGTGTGATGCGGTTGAAGCCTGATTAAATTACGTGCTTTAGCATCAGCCAGTTTGTCGAAGTGGTACCGTGGGGTTTATACCTTCTACAGCACTTAAGTTCCATTAACTCCGCCTTATACACCCTACGTTGAACTTTATCTTGTGGAACTTTCTTTATACCAATAAACAAATATCCACTTTCATCCACTGCAGTGCTGTAGCTTTACCCATCACAACAGAGTGGTATGGCGCGATGTCCATTATTACTGTCGGATTCGGAGGAATATTTTGCAGCAGGACATTATTTTCACAGCCAGTGAATCTAGTGATTTCAGACGTGATGTACTGTTTTTATTAACGCAGCGCTACATTAAACATTTGTTCGTAATACCTGACTACAGCATAACACTTCAGCGCCAGAAAATACCACTCTCCAACGAGAGATAACGAACGTAGATGCATCTATTGAGCGACACCACGTGGTAATGTGTATCTACAGTGTGGCGCTTTACCAACCGAACCGCTGTCGAATTGATAGAGATAGCCGGCTCGCCATTGATGTTACCTAGGCAACGACGTCACATCCCCTCCGATGAACCAAACGTCAAAACTCGCAACTAATTTTAAACGTACTATAGTAGCGGCGTGGTAAAAACGCTGTTGAAATATTGGTCAAAATACGTGCGGTAACGGGAACAGCGCTCAACCCTCCGCTTTTGCAGGGGATATTGAACGGATACAGAGAAGGGCAGCGCGAATGGTCACAGGTTTGTTCAGTCCGTCGGAGAGTACCACAGAATACTGAAGGAAATGAAATGGCAGACTCTTGAAGACGCATGTAAACCAAGTCTATTAACTAAGTTTCAAGAGCCGGGTTTAAATGATTACTCTAAGAATATATTGCAATCCCATAAACATCGCTCACACAGGATCGTGAGGATGACATCAGAATAATTACTACCCACACGGAGGCATTCAAACAATTATTCTTCCCACGTAAGTGGAAGAGGAAGGAACCCTAGTAACTGGTACAGCGCAACGTACCCTCTCCCATGCACCTAACGTTGGTTTGCAGATTATAGATGTAGATGTAGATGTAGATGTAGATGTACTGCCGACATTCTAGGCTCGACTGATGAGGATTTCCATATACTTACGTCAAAGTCCAGTCCATTATCCAGAGAACCGCACAAGACTTTGTGGCAGGAAAATATTCCACACGGGGTAAAGACAGGACTATTGATCAATAACATACGGCGACACTCACAGAAAACACGCGACCATTTGTTGCCCCAACAATCAGACATTCACAACGACTACGCAACTGAAGCGGTTGTGATCATCGTCGACACTACGATAGACGAGGCCGAGGGGAGAATCAGCCAGCCAGTCTTCTGACACGGGACCGCTAATTGTTATAAAAAGCGATGTTTGTATGTTTGTATGTGTGTATGTTTCTCATCTCCTCTTAAACCACTGCATCGATTTCAACCAGATTTGGCACACATATCACTTAACATCTGGTTCTCATCACTGTGGGGGCGGTAAGTACCAACGTACCACCTATCTCTCAAAGGAGTGCAGCTAGAAAACCACTGTTGCCCACGACGCACGAATACCCGTATTTTAGTCACCCAGTGCTTGAGAATGAGAGCACTTAGAGACTTACGATAAGTATTACTCCTAATATCAAACCTTTACGAAAAATTTTCTTTCCGACCACCTCCACAAAATGATGAAAGAAAATAGTTCATCAATTAGTACGTTTCTACCGCTCTTGCAGGAAATTTGCCGCGTGAAGCATAACGTTTTAATTGTCTTTATTCCTAATTGTATTGGCTATACGTTCTGCAGACAGTGTTCACGTATATCACTGAATGTACCAGAAAAAATCATTGTACGACACGTAATTCAGCAAACACGATGTCATAAAGGTGCGTGACAGAAGGCCACGTCATGCATGACGTTTTAGTTTATTCTTTCTTTACTACTAACTCTATTCGCAACACATTTCGCAGACAGTATCCACATTTTCCGCAGAATGCACCTGGAAAAATACATCATTTTGCGACATATAGCTCAAGGAGATATGACATCATGAACACTGAGATGAGTGAGAAACTGGCATATCATTCTTCACGTTTTAATTCAGTACTTCTCTTCTAGTAATTCTGTTCGCAAAACATTTTGAATACACTATTCAAATATTCCACTGAATGTACCACGAAATTACATTATAGTACAGCACGTATTTCAGCAGATATGACGTCATAAAAATTGAGCTGCGTGAAAACAAAACAGCAGGGTGAAATTCGCTAGAGATACAGTTGAAATATGTGTACAGACAAGCGTTAAATATGTTAAATACGTGTGAAATAATTTCACTCGTGCGCACGCTGGAAAAACCACTGGCAAAAACTCCACATAAACCCCTGAAACGATTTGAACCAAATTCGGTACACATATTAGTTACATCCTGGAAGGAAATACTGTGGGGGGGTTAGAACCAACAGCGTCCTGTTGGGGTCAGTGTGAAAATGTGGTGAGAGAGAATGTGGAGGGGGAGATCGAAACACAGCGAGGGAGAAGGAGGGGAGGAGAAGATGGAGAGAGAGAAAGGGATGTGGGAATGGACAGAGAGAGGAGGTAGACAGAGAAAGGAAAGAGGAAGGGTTTACAGAGATAGCAGAAGGATCAGATAGGCAGAGAGAGGGGAAAGATGAATAGACAGAGGGGGGGGGGGGGTTCGGTAAGGGGAGGAAATGGACAGAGAAAAGGAAAAAGACGAGATGGATAGACAGAGCTAGAGTGGAGGAGATGGACACAGAGGAGGTGAAGAAGGAGATGAGCAGAGAGAGGAGGAAGGAGGAGATGAACAGATGTACGATTTGATTAAAAATATACTCGGACAGTGCCACCTACTCAGCTAGTATGACATAAATGTAACGATTGGCGTCGTCATCTTTCTTAGTTCCATTTAACAAATTTTTATTCTATTTGATGCTGCGATTACGTTATGGGAGAACCAAATGCGGGATCTCGATCTTTAAAGGGGGATATTAGACACTTCAGGTACTGAAACAATGTTATATCCTTGAGGCTCTTCGTTTACTCCCTTTGTCTTTTAGTCAGATAGCTACGTTTGGACTATTGCAGGTACATCTGGAATCGAAAACGGCCACCGCTTGTCCCGCATGTTGATTCGAGCATCATAGCATTAAAGCCGTGATTTGCCACACATCAAATTTCCATTCAGTTAACTAAATTTGGTTTTTTCTAAATGTCTTCTGTCTTGCGAAACCAGTCACTTTGTACTAATCCCTCCCTTTGATGGTGGTCACAAAAATTAAGATTCGCCATTTAGAAGTGGCACTGCATAACGCTAAGTTTCTAGCTACAGAAAAAATTATGATCCCTCGATTTTTTAGCATGCCATACATTCTTCCAACTTCAGTGAATGACTAGTCGTAGTGCTCAAGACCTTTGAGTCGTATTTGGGGCGGTAGAGGTGCATAACTTGGTCCATCCATCCGCAGTAAGATTTTCCGTGGCTTCTCTATATCACTTTGGGACAGTAGTCTGGTTGATTCATATGAAAAGAATATGGCTTATACTTCGTCTCCAGTGACTTCGCAGCCGACCGTACTTCTAACTGCAGCAACACAGAAACTTTGTGAGTAGTGGGCTAGAAGCTGAAATATTGGTACTCAGATAAGCGCGGATAAGCTTTATTTAGACGAGAGTGTTATGTTCGGACTAATGGCTTTGATCGATGGAAAAATGAATTTAAGCTGATAAGACAATATCAACACAAAGTGACTTGTAAGAAAATATTTTCCGCACTAGTGCAACAATCATCTTATTCACAGTGGAAAGGAAATCACATTGTGATTCGAAGTCAGTTAGGTTACAGAGTGTGCCACAAAATGATTTTCAGTGATGTCTTTGGGATACACGATAGAGATATTTCCATGTGCACAAAAACCTGGGAACCATTATTTGGTCCACAGTATAAGTCATTCTGAGTGTATGAAAACTACATGGGATGTTTTTTTGCCAAAGATAAAACTGTTTACCAGCAGCCGTTTCTTACAACAGCTGGCACCTTTGGAAATGACAGAAACGGGTGAGCAGAGGTTTTTATCACCACAAAAACTAAAAGAGAGAGCTGGACTGTACAATCAGGTCCCGAAGACTACGCAATGCCAAACGGCCGCCGTTTCATCCTCTGCCGTGTAGCGTCAAGTGGATGCGGAAGCTTTATGGAGGTGGATGGGTTGAGCACCCCTTTCTCCCAGCCGTTGCCGACTTTCCACACCTTGGAAAGTAGCTCCTCAGTTGCCACTATGAGGCTCAGTGCACCCAGTTCCAGTCCACCCATCAAGAAAAAGTCCCCGGCCGTACAGGGGACTAGTCTGTTCTCTACGAAATAGACATGTACACTATCGCGCGTTACGTATCCTGTGTCTATCTGGTGCACCAAATACTTCCCGAATCACATGATATTAACTAGAAAGTAGTTTGACTGGGCACAAAATACTGTCCCTGTGATTCACTTCTTAGCTAATATTGTGTTAGAGATACCACTGTTCAGATAACCAAGTGATTCCTGCAGTCCATTCTCTTTATGCTTCTATGTCGTACCGTATCCCCTCGCAATGGGACGATGGTATTTTTCTGGTAAGATATTCTTATAATTTTACTTGAGAAGCCTTTGAAAGACGTTGTTGTTTCGTACAAAGTGGTAAATTTTCTTGCTGTAGGACTCTCTTTGCATTCATTATACTTACATTAAACACCCACTGAAGATACTGATAACTAAAAGAAAAGCATAGCTTCCATGGACTATGTCAAGGTATTTGACAGACGAAAAAGGAAAAAAGCTGATCAGCAAAAAAATGGAATTCCGTGACACTCTGTATGAGCTATAAAAAGATGATACAGCAAAACTAAATTTCTAATACAAACAGAAACAAAATAAATAACTATGGCATTATAATTAACCAAGGAGTTAAACAAGGGTACAGTTCGTCACAAATTGTATTCAGTTTATATCTAAATGGCATGATTAAAAAGTGGAAGGAGGAAAAAAGAAGCAAAAAAGGATAAAACCAGATAAGCACCAGTGTACAGGGTGGTCCATTGATAGTGACCGTCCAAATATCTCACGAAATAAGCATCAAACGAAATGACTACAATGAACGAAACTTGTCTAGCTTGAAGGGGGAAACCACATGACGCTATGGTTGGCCCGCTAGATGGTGCTGCCATAGGTCAGACGGATATCAACTGCGTTTTTTTTAAAATAGGAACCCCCATTTTTTATTACATGTTCGTGTAGTACGTAAAGAAATATGAATGCTTTAGCTGGAGCACTTTTTTCGCTTTGTGATAGATGGCGCTGTAATAGTGACAAACGTATAAGTACGTGGTATCACGTAACATTCCGCCAGTGAGGGCGGTATTTTCTTCGTGATACATTACCCGTGTTAAAATGGACCGTTTACCAATTGCGGAAAAGGTCGATATCGTGTTGACGTATGGCTATTGTGATCAAAATGCCCAACGGCCGTGTGCTATGGATGCTGCTCTGTATCCTGGACGACATCATCCAAGTGTTCGGACCGTTCGATGGATAGTTACGTTGTCTAAAGGAACAGGAAGTGTTCAGCCAAGTAGGTGTTTTAGCTGCTGTCGCGGTTAGTCCGCACACCAGTAGAAGACAAATTGCGCGAGAAACGGGAATATCAAAAACGTCGGTGCTGAGAATGCTACATCAACATCGATTGCACCCGTACCATGTTTCTATGCACCAGGCATTGCCTGGCGACGACTTTGAACGTCATGTACAGTTCTGC
Organism: Schistocerca americana; assembly: GCF_021461395.2. Taxonomy (NCBI): domain Eukaryota; kingdom Metazoa; phylum Arthropoda; class Insecta; order Orthoptera; family Acrididae; genus Schistocerca; species Schistocerca americana. The sequence continues at coordinate 264,026,495 of NC_060122.1, read as the reverse complement.
CACTGGGCACAAGAGAAATTACGGGATGATGACAGATTTTTTGCACGCGTTCTATTTAGCGACGAGGCGTCATTCACTAACAGAGGTAACGTAAACCGGCATAATATGCACTATTGGGCAACGGAAAATCCACGATGGCTGCGACATGTGGAACATCAGAGACCTTGGCGGGTTAATGTACGGTGCGGAACTATGGGAGGAAGGATAATTGGCCCCCATTTTATCGATAGGAATCTAAATGGTGTAATGTAGGCTGATTTCCTACGTAATGTTCTACCGATGATACTACAAGATGTTTCACTGCATGACGAATGGTGATGTACTTCCAACACGATGGATGTCCGGCACAGAGCTCGGGTGCGGTTGAAGCGCTATTGAATAGCATATTTCATGACAGGTGGATTGGTCGTCGAAGCACCATACCATGGCCCGCACGTTCACCGGATCTGACGTCCCCGGATTTCCTTCTGTGGGGAAAGTTGAAGGATATTTGCTATCGTGATCCATCGACGACACCTGACAACATGCGTCAGCGCATTGTCAATGCATGTGCAAACATTACGGAAGGCGAACTACTTGCTGTTGAGAGGAATGTCGTTAACGTATTGCCCAATGCACTAAGGCTGACGGACATCATTTTGAACATTTATTGTATTAATGTGGTATTTACAGGTAATCACGCTGTAGCAGCATGCGTTCTCAGAAATGATAAGTTCACAAAGGTACATGTACCACATTGGAACAACCGAAATAAAATGTTCATACGTACCTATGTTCTGTATTTTAATTTTAAAAAAACATACCTGTTACCAACCGTTCGTCTAAAATTGTGAGCCATATGTTTGTGACTATTACAGCGCCATCTATCACAAAGCAAAAAAGTGGTCCAACTAAAACATTCATATTTCTTAACGTACTACACGAATATATAATAAAAATAGGGGTTCCTACTTAAAAATACGCAGTGATATCCGTTTGACCTATAGCAGCGCCATCTAGCGGGCCAACCATAGCGCTATCTGGTTTCGCCCTTCAAGCTAGACAAGTTTCGTTCTTTGTAGTTTTTTCGTTTTAGGCTTATTTCGTGAGATATTTGGCCCGATCACGAACAATGGACCACCCTGTATTAAAACAATATTGTGTGCTGACGACCAGGCTATATAAGCCACATCATAAGAAGAATTAAAAAGAAATATTTTTAAATTAAGCAAAATTGATGAAAAATGTAACTTCGGAGTATCTGTACAAAGGACACAAATAATGGGACTCCTAGGAAGACACAGGTGCGATGAAAGTACAAATTATTTATCATTATTATTCTCGTGTCAGAAATACACAGATACATGTACATACATTTTACACAGTTATGGTTAAATTACTTTTGACCAAAACTTGGTCACTTCCATTGCATTTTTTGTTGCTTATTGAAGGTCATCTTCTGTACAGGAGACTGCACAATCGACACCAGCATGTACCAGACTGTCTGTTCTTCTCCACACTCACGCCGAATATCATTTGGATCAGTGTATCCCCATTTTGCCAGGTTAACTTTTGATCTTCCAACTTCAGATCTCTATCTACTCAGGAACTTCCAAGTTGTCCATTCCCTGTCATAGCCTGGAGGTAAAGCTTCAACAACTCTTATCCAACCAGGGGGAAGGTAGATCGTAGCCCTCCAAAGTTGTCACCTAGCTTTTTCAGCAGGGGTTCTAAGTTCCTTTGATGTCCTAAGGAGACTCTTCCTTGACTTCAGTCTTTGAAGATGCGGTTCATGTCCATACAAATGATGAGTAATTTCCTGTTACACTTTCTTTCTTTCCTTGTTTGCAGCTATCTCTCTTCGAACAGGTGATGGTGCTATTCCTGCGAGGTGGTCAAGCCATTCAGCTTGAGTGGGTTTCAAGCAACCTGTTATAATTCTGTAGGTTTCGTTGAGAGCTACAGCCACCTGTTTGGCATGAGGTGAATTATATCAAAAAGAAGGGGCATACTCTGCCGCAGAATAGCATAGTGCCATTGCAGATGTTCGGATTGTATCAGGTTGACCGTGTTACTTCTAGGCATTTTCGATTCTCGTAGCGTTCCAGTTCAGCCTCCGAGCATACTATTTTCAACCTGCGAGTGGCTTCCTTGTTTCTCAAACACACACTCAGGTCTATGAAGGGTTTGGGTTAAACTGGTTTGTGTTGTAGTATCTGTATAGACCTTCCATTGATTCAAAATCTGTGCTCTGGGTGGCTAGAGCGAGATCGTCAGTATATAAGAAGCTCCAGGTGTTTGGGGCTATAGGTTGGTCGTAAAATACTAATAGGAAACAAAATAATCGAGCAAGTAAGTCATTTTAACTATCTGGGGTACGACGTTTCTTTTGATCATGATAAAGATATAACGAATGAAATAGCAAAAACCCAGGGTGCCTGTGGAACAACGAAACCTCTGTATTGTTGTTCGAGTTTTGGGAAAAATAACAAGTGGGCTGTGGCGTGAATGAGTACTTGGATTAACGGGGGAGACCTGCTAGGATAGTCCATACAGTTTTTCGAAGCCACTTTGCCAGGGTGGCGTCCTGGTTAGCGAATCTGACCGGTGAGCTGGAGACCTGGTTTCGAGATTTCCATTCTTCGCTTCAGAATGCATACATATGCATCATAGAAATTTGAGACTTTAAAAGGTCACTGGAACCGTAAAGTTTCACTTGAACAAAAAACATTAAACGAAAAGGCGACTAAGGAAACGCAACAAAATCTGTAAAACACTAGCTTTTCCATTAATATTTTACGTATCTGAGGCTTGGAAAGGAAACAAGGTAGGCATAAAACGAACAGTAGCGTTAGAAATCATATTCCTCAGAAAAATTAATGGATGGGAACTAGAAGATGGGATAAGAAACGAAGATATTATAAATGAGCTTAAAATATTTCCAATAACAGAAAGAAAACGACACACTTAAGTAGACATAGAAGAAACATGTAGACAGAATGCGACAAGGCAGATAACTTAAAAGGATTTACTGTATATAGGATAGTCAAGAATAGTCTGGAAAGCTTGTAAAGGTGCTGTAGGTGGGTTGTGATGAGAAACAATTGTTAAGAAAAATTCGATACGCTGCGCGCTTCCGATTTAATTAGCATTGAAGTTAGGCAGTTAGGTCACTGCCTGAGCAAATTAAAGCGGCCTGCTACATATGTTGTCGCCAAACGTGTACTTTGGTTAGTTCCCTAAAATAGAGAAAAGGGAACGATACAAAAATTGGGCATGGGACGGTAGTAGGGATTGAACCAGAGCCGAAGGCTGAGCATTCTCGTGCTCCATTGACACTAATTGTATGTGGCGGGCCGCTTGAATTAGCGCGCAGAAAGGAAAAGATTCAATGCTAATTGACACGTAAATGGAGCAGATTATCTACTTTTTTCTTAACAATTATTTCTCAAAACAACCTACACTGCAACACCCTTACAAGACTTTCAGACTGTTTCTGACCACCCTGTATACCCAAAGGGTTAAGGGATCTAGGTCTGCCCAGGAAACGATGGAGGTCTGAATCTGAAGCCGGAACAGGTTCCTCACACCTAATCCATGAATGAAGATGAAGAAGAACATGATGAAAATGATGATTAGTCATTCACCTAACTATAGAATAAAATGAATAATGTTAGCGAAAGGATGAAGAGATTTCAATAGCTTCAAGGCAATAAATTTTTTCACTGTACTTTTAGTAGTGTGAAGCGAACTGGAGGTTCGTTTATTGTTTTTGGATACATTAGTTTCTTGTTATAAGAAACTCTGCAGACTTCATAACACTATCAGCAGAGCATGTGGGCCATAATATGATAAATTTAGTTACGCTGTGTTATAATGCAGTTGATCTACGTCTGGAACAGCCCTTCAGAACAAAAAAGTACGGTGAGATGTCGGGCGAGGTGCTGTCATCATCGCAACAACGTAGCGCAAACCTCACCGATCTCCTGCGCTCCAGCCAGCTGCTGTGACTCCTACAATACTGGAAGGTGCGGTCACTCTCATCCAATTGACCACACTCAAACGCCTCGCTGTTCAACTGGACGCTTCTGTTGGTAATACTGACACATTCGTCCACCAGTTTGGGTTCTCAGAGGTGACTGTCCTCGCCACCTAACAAAAGACCATCTGAGGGGGTAAGGTGAGGTAAGGCCATCGCATTGAACAGAGATTATGTTTAAAAAAGGTTTTGTAGCCAAAAGAGTGAAGTATGATAGGGTGTATCGGAATCATGAATAAAACCAACCTGCTTTCAGAACAAAATGTGTTTCATTTCTTGTTGGACGTCCCTTGTATCAACAAGGACATTAAAATATGACGCAGTACTCCACCAGCGACTCAGGAGAACTGCAGCATGGCAGTAGTAGTCAGAGTCGGTTATCTACAACTACACATTGCAAAAACAGAATTGTATAATCTGCCAAAAAGAAACAGAGAAGATGCACCAGATGGTTCTTAGATGCGACGCCCTTTACGGAGAAATTAAGAATATTGATCTAGGGACCAATGTATTGCACTAGCGCTAAACAAGTAACTGTCTACGTTATTCAGTGGAAACATCTGAAATGAAATATTTTTGAATTTAATAAATCTCAATATCCTTTTTAAAATTCTGAACGTACCTGTGGAATCACCTAAAGAATGGTAACCTAAGGAACAAACAATTTTACTAGCCTTAAAGAAATAACTATCTACAATATTTAGTATAAAGCTCTGCAAGGAGAAACATTCACTGGACATAAGCCACGTAATATTACAGAGACCAGCTTTAAAACTGAGGTTGAGTCGAATATAGAATAGCAGGCTCTTATACTCTGAATAACTAATACACTACTGGCCATTAAAATTGCTACACCACGAAGATGACGTGCTACAGACGCGAAATTTAACCGACAGGAAGAAGATGCTATGATATGCAAATGTTTAGCTTTCCAAAGCATTCACACAAGGTAGGCGCCGGTGGCGACACCGACAACTTGCTGACACGAGGAAAGTTTCCAAAAAATGGTTCAAATGGCTCTGAGCACTATGGGACTTAACATCTGAGGTCATCAGTCCCATAGAACTTAGAACTACTTACACCTAACTAACCTAAGGACATCACACACAACGATGCCCGAGGCAGGATTCGAACCTGCGGCCGTAGCAGTCACGCGGTTCCGGACTGAAGCGCCTAGAACGGCATGGCCACTGCGGCCGGCGGAAAGTTTCCAACCGGTTTCTCATACACAAACAGCAGTTGATCGGCGTTGCCTGCTGAAACGTTGTTGCGATGCCTCGTGTAAGGAGGAGAAATGAGTACCATCAAGTTTCCGACTTTGATAAAGGTCGGACTGTAGCCTATCGCGATTGCGGTTTATCGTATCGCGACATTGCTGCTCGCGTTGGTCGAGATCCAACGACTTTAGCAGAATATGGAATCGGTGGGTTCAGGAGGGTAATACGGAACGCCGTGCTGGATCCCAATGGCCTCGTATCACTAGCAGTCGAGATGACAGGCATCTTATCCGCATGGCTGTAACGAATCGTGCAGCCACGTCTCCATCCCTGAGTCAACAGATGGGGACGTTTGCAAGTTAACAACCATCTGCATGAACAGTTAAACGACGTTTGCAGCAGCATGGACTATCAGCTCGGAGACTATGGCTGCAGTTACCCTTGACGCTGCATCACAGACAGGAGCGCCTGCGATGGTGTACTCAACGACGAACCTGGGTGCACGAATGGTAAAACGTCATTTTTTCGGATGAATCCAGGTTCTGTTTACAGCACGATGATGGTCGCATCCGTATTTGGCGACATCGCGGTGAACGCACATTGGAAGCGTGTATTCGTCGTCGCCATACTGGCGTATCACCCGCCGTAATGATATGGGGTGCTATTGGTTACACGTTTCGGTCACCTCTTGTTCGCATTAACGGTACTTTGAACAGTGGACGTTACATTTCAGATGTGTTACGACCCGCGGCTGTACCCTTCATTCGATCCCAGCGAAACCCTACATTTCACCAGGATAATGCACGACCGAATGTTCCAGGTTCTGTACGGGCCTCTGTGGATACAGAAAATGTTCGACTGCTGCCCTGGCCAGGACATTCTCCAGATCTCTCACCAATTGAGACCGTCTGGTCAATGGTGGCCGAGCAACTGGCTAGTCACAATACGCCAGTCAGCACTCTTGATGAACTGAGGTATCGTGTTGAAGCTGCATGGGCAGCTGTACCTGTACACGCCATCCAAGCTCTGTTTGACTCAATGCCCAGGCGTATCAAGGCCGTTATTACGGCCGGAGGTGGTTGTTCCATGTACTCATTTCTCACTGATCTATGCACCCAAACTACGTGAAAATGTAATCAAATGTCACTTCTTGTATAATATATTTGTCCAATGAATACCCATTTATGATCTGCATTTCTTCTTGGTGTGGCAGTTTTAGTTGCCAGTAGCGTATGTTATAGGAACCATATCCTGGGAATGGAAGATGGGTGTGAATATATGCATAGCATTTCGTCTGACAGAATACTTTACTACCTGAAACTACTTGCGTGCACCAGTAGCAACGTTTGACGGCAACATTCGTCCACTGTCTTTCCACTCTACGAATTTTCGCTTCAGTGATGTCTCAGGTACGATGAAGCAGCAACCTGCGCGTTCGCACAGGCATTATTTGCATTAATCTGAGACAGTCGCGTAAGAAGCGCGTGGCTACGTGCCGGACACTTGCGGCGCGGCAACCGACGCGCCACGGTGTTTATTAATTAAGGAAATGTGGCCAGCGGCGACACGTAGCCGAGGCGGCCCAGAAACGTCGCGTTTAATTTACTGGCTGGCCGCCGCAGCCGGCACGCCTCTCGGTTTTAATTAAAGGAGTACCGGACGCCCGGATCTGGGAAGCAACACTTGACGGACGAAAGAAGCCTCTTCCCTAGGGAAGGGTCTTTTAGTGCTATCACGGATGATTTTTGGTCTCTTTGCTGCAGAGTTCTAACGTGGAGAGCTTTAGCTATCACTTCCGGTTTCCCCCAGGGAAGTGTGTTGCCACCAGTGCTCTGTTGTGACCCAGTTTTAAGCCTGACACATTTGCAGGTTGCCCACCTAACGGCACCCAGGGGCAGCAGAAATTTGATTTTCAAAATTTCATATAAATAATGACCGAATGTAAAAAATTTAAAAGCTGTCATATTCTATTCATTAAGACGTACAATGTCCAGTCAAACCAATGTGACCATCGTTTACGTTCGACATCAACGTGGAATAACCACGGAAGATGGGAGATGGCAGCACTAGCAGTGGAGCCGGCTGGTGTGGCCGTGCGGTTCTAGGGGCTTCAGTTTGGAACCGCGGGACCGCTACGGTCGCAGATTCGAAACCTGCCTCAGGCATGGATGTCTGTGATGTCCTTAGGTTAGATAGGTTTAAGTAGTTCTAAGTTCTAGGGAACTGATGACCTCAGAAGTTTAGTCCCATAGTGCTCAGAGCCATTTTTGAACTAGCAATGGAGGGTATATAAAGCGTGTTTGGGTGACGCGGAAAACAGTGCGGTCGTTGTCATAATGCAGAAACGGAACGATTTATCTGATGTCCACAAGGGTGTGATTATTGGCTTTCGGGCCAAGGGTGGAAGCATTTCCGAAAAGGCTAAGTTTGTAAACTGTTCGCATGCTTGTGTGGTTAAGCTATACCGTGCAAGGCAAAACGGCGCTGTGCAAAACCGCTGCCGAGGCGACTATGGGTCACCACAGACCATAGATGACAGGGGTGAACAACGGGTGTGGAGATGTGTACAGGCAACCAGCGATGAAAATTTAGAGCAGTTGACCACCCAGATGGACGAAGGGGCTATTGGCAGTGTCTGCTCAATGAGCTTATTGTGAACATTGTTGCATACTGGCCTCCACAGAAGGCCCCTGGTCCGTGTGCCCATTCTGATTGCCATTTATTGGCGATGGATGCTGGAATTGGTATGTCAGTAACGGAACTGGACGTCTGTTGAGGGGAGCCAGGTGACCTTGAATGGCGGCAAGCTACACTCTCTCGCTTCAACTACTCTGTCGGTGAGATTAATGTTCATATTTTAGATCATGATTTTCGTGTTCCTCAATATTATGTCTCATATGTGTGGCTTATGACTGTTTTACATGAGGGAATTGTGAGCAGAATGTTTTTATAGTTGCATGCGTAGGCTTTAGAGAACTTTCACCCTCGGGGAACGAGAAGAAAGTCTGATTGTGGGTCATAAATGTTGTGTCCGCTGACCTGGCCGTCCGAGTATTTCAGAGGAAAAGCGCTCTGTGAATGGTACACGCAGAGGGACCTTGGGCCGTGTCACTCTACTCTTCCCACAGAGGGTCAGAGCCGAAGGATGCCGGTTTGCAAAACATTTTACCGTGGGCGGGTGATAGACCGCGGTGACGGTGGCCTGATGGTGGAAAGTGGGTGGAGGAAGACATTTAAGAGAGGCTGCTGTAATCTGACCTTCTGTGCAATCGGTAGGACGGTCATAAAGCTATAAGCATCCTCAGAAGCTGGGACGATACTATCAGAGCGCCTGGTGCACGTGTTCAGTGTAGGCAAGACTGCAGCTTCCCTGACGCCAGTAAGTCGCGAGCAGAAAGAAACCATATATTGACACAGCTGTGTGGGAAGCTTAACAACCTTCTTTCAGAGATTGGAAATGGTCAGCCTAGAAAGATTAGATCTCTTCGTTAATGAGGGACTGTGGTCCCATCTAGGTAAACAATTTTTGCTGAAACATGGCCATGCTTACCATGAGAATGACGCCTCCCTAGTGTGAAGTCTTCTTTTTTAAGACAAGAGAGATTTTGAGTCGTTGATGGGCTCCCCTCAGGATATGCAACGCAGAGGCTTGCTCCCCAAGCGCTAGAAACCCACTGCTTCTCTGGATTGGCTACCAGGCCAGCAGAACAGTCAAGAGCGGAGATTCAATGTGTGGAGGATAGTTCAGTTGGTTTCTACAACGTGGAGGCGGGTTTTTTTCTGCTAATTCGGCTCCTGTACAAGGCTTGGTGGAAAGTGATTGTGATTCTTTGCCTTCTTCATCTTCTGGTCCTCCCCTGACTGAGAACTTCAGGACGCTTCCTAGTGGGTGAGATGTATGGTATGCAATTTATGGTGGACCAAGAGCCAGTGGCAGTTTCCAACTGTAACGACAGTGGTACTGCATATAATCTCGGACATATCATGTGTAGTTAAATGATATTCACAGTTCCCTGTCTGCATGAACCATAGCTTGCGGTGTAACTGGTCCTAACTGATTTCATTTGAATAGAATTTGGCCTCACAATGGATTCATGTAAGCGAAGCCCGATTGTGTTGTAAAAGGGATCAAATCACGGGAGAACTTGTATAGTTTCAACCCCAAAGAATGCTTTGCCAATCAAGCACCATTCCTTTCATGATTTATGTTTGTCTTCTTTTGTATGATTTATCAGCTGAATTGTAGTTATAAAAGGATGAATTAAAACTTGTCGTTATATTTGTAAACTTAAATACGCCACTGTCCTCTACATACTCCCCCAACCGTTCATTGTTTCTATCGTGTTGTGGTGAAACATGGATACACCAGTAATTAAGAGTGCAATCGTACTAAATTAGGTAAGTTGATGATTAATTTGAGTTCTGAAAGCGGCAGGAGACGAAGGCAACGAAAGCGCCTTGAGTAAATTCACTAATGTCATATACAAAAATTAAGGGTGTAGCTCACGATTTCAAGATTACTGAGAAAATAATATATTTCATTATGTAAGATAATAACATTTAGCATCACTTGCACCTATATTTATCATAAAGCAAGCGATGGCTTGCAACCTTTTCAGGCGAATCACGTTTCACGCTCCATCGGACAGATGGCCGTTGGCGCGTGCGGCGTGAAACGTCTGAAAGCGAACACCCTACAACAATCGTCGGAAGGGTCCAGTCCAGAGGAGGGAGTTCTAAGGTCTGGATAATGTTTTCGTGCCATTCCCTGCGCGTTCTCGTCATTTAAGAAGGAACAATGAATCAACACAAGTGGTATTTTCTTCATGTGAACCTTGACCACCCCTACATGCAATTTTTTTTCCTTTACACTATGTCGTCTACCAGCAAGACAATTGAACGTGTCACACAGTACGCAGCGTACGCACTTGGTCAGTACTCCGCTGGCCATCAGGGTGCGCTAGTTTAAAAAGCTCGCAGTATACGTGCTTGGTCCGTACTCCCCAGGGCACAGAACTCCCATTATTTAAATCCAATCCAAAATCTGTAGGACCACCTCGGTCGGGCTGACCGCATCATGGATCCTCATCCTTGGACCATACCGCATCTTGCCACGGCACTGGTGTCGACATGGCTCCACATCCTTGTCAGTATCTTCCAGAGTCTCACAGACAACAGACATCTCCCTGCACGTCTCACAGCCGTCCGTACTGCAAAAGGTGGTTATTCAGTCTTTTGCACGTGGTCGCATTAATGCGACAGGACAGGAAACAATATTATGTGAATAGTTCCACACGGTAACACAAGTATTTTCGTTATAAACTGTGTGAATGTCTTGAGGCACTGTAAATCACGCAGCAGAAATCCGCAATTTATCTTTATCCTTTATATGATAATATGAGTTATTACTGACTTACACTTAATTTAAGCTTTTAAGTAACTGTATCTCATTTACACCATCCACAAAACGAAGGAAGGAAAAATGTTTGTGCTTACTACATTTTCGCTGCTCCTGCAGTAAAAACGCAGCATCAGTAATGACGTATTAATTTATTTCCTCTTTACTAGTAACTGTATTCATAACACACTTAAAGACGGCGTCCGGATACTGCAGTGAATGTGCCTGCAAAAGTGTATCATTGTACGACACACGGTTTAGGAGATACGATGTCATTAACACTAAGATGAGTAAAAATCTTGCTTCTTATTGAAGTGGAACCCAAATTACCCAGAATTTACTCATTTAGTGCTTGACAATGACAGCACTTTCCGACTTCGTACGAAATTTAAACATAATTTCAGACCTGTTTAAGCTTTTCCTCGATTGGATACCTAACTTCTAATATTTAACACACTCATTCATTTGTAAAGTAATTACAAGTTTGAAGTTGTTCTGTACATGGGTGATCGATCGTTTAAAGAACCGTGGGTTACTACTTAAGTGCTATCTGGAACAGCGTTAGTGTCAAGTTAGATGTTGGCAAGACTTCAAAGTACAAAGATTCTGATTTTTTTTCCGTTTTTGATTGGGGGGGGAGGGGGGGGGAGGGGAGGGTTGAAGGCGTGGGATATTGGGTACTCTAGACTGACACTCTTCGAGAGTTTATTCTTGTTGAGTGTAAGGTAAGGCAGGGTATTTGAACTTTGTTTACTATTTTTACACGTTGAGAGGATTTTTTGGCATTTTACGGGCGCTTATAACTTCAAGGGAAGGAAAGACGTTTTTTAGGAGATGAAATGTGGAGTCCTTCATTGGATTAACTTGATTTTGAGGCGTCCAGACACCTGTTAAAATGGTTCAAATGGCTCTGAGCACTATGGAACTTACCTTCTGAGGTCATCAGTCCCCTAGAACTCAGAACTACTTAAACCAAACCAACCTAAGGACATCACACACATCCATGCCCGAGGCAGGATTCGAACCTGCGATTGTAGCGGTCGCGCGGTCTCAGACTGTGGCCCTTGGCACTCGATATTATGTCACCATTGCGGATGGCTGGTGCCAAACAATTGGAGCTAGCTCACAGCGTCCCTTGACCCGCTGATCTTCGTGAAAACCGTGGCAGCGTAGTCTTCGATCTTGTTCTGGAGGTATGGCTCGCTAACAACTTCGTGGAGTTCTCATATCCTGGTCCGTTGTGGTGCCCCCAGAGATCACCGCAGGCATCGGTTTTGGAGTCTTTGGAGGGATCGAATATTAGTGGCGCACATGGCGCCCCTGGTGCACACCCATTCATCAGTTCTGGTTGTACCGTGGAGTGATGTAATTGACACTTCACTCGGACGTTGAGTTCCTTCCTGGTAAAGAAAGGAAGCAAGGCGTTCGTCTTCTTATATGTAGCTTTATTCCGTTCTTGTGTGTGCAGTGTGAGAGTAAACGACCACGGAATGGGCTTACTGAGTACTTGGAGTCGGTGTCTCAATACTGGCAGCCGCTTTCTCGTGAAAAACACTGCCGCCGATTTCGCTTGAATTGATGGTTAACATGTCCGCGACCGCCCACAATTTAATGTTGTCGATTTGGCACTGTGTCATGATTATCAACTGGTCGGTTTCTTTCTGAAGTAAAGAAGGCATTGTCCTCGGTTAAAGAATGCATACGACGCGAGGATTCGTTGGGAGGTAGCTGAAAAGCTGACATTTAAGCTGAAAAGTAGCGGCGAAAGAACAGAGGCTTGTGAAATGCTGGAGTTTTCAGCGCTGAACGTTTGTCGTCCACTGATATGAGGAAGGCCCGTTGCTGTAGAAAACTGTGCGTCAGCTTTACATAACATTCCGGAAGAGGGGTTTGTTAACACAGCTTAGCTATTAAATTGCCCCGCCACACTTTATCGTAGGTTCTTCAGTGTCAAAGAAGACACCCACTGTGGACAGCCAGAGGCTGAAATAGTGTTGGACGTGTTCGGTTACATGTATCAGTTGAAGTTCAGATGACGTTATAACTGAAACGCGAACTCTTCTGGCCTGATAAGGTTCATTGAAACATTGCTTGAGACGTTCCAAAAACAGTCGTTCCAGAATTTTACAAAGTGTCGGCAGCAAACTGATTGGGTGGTGATTCGACGGTTGTGTAAGGTCTCTGCCAGGTTTTGGTTTTGGAAGCACCTTCGTCATTTTTCATGCCGTAGGAGAGTTGGCATGCAGGAGACAGCTGTTTGTAATGTGCGTCAGGAGTACGACAGCTTTCCGCGGAAGGTGCTTAAGTTCTGCATTGCTATGCTGGCTTGGAACTGTTGATTTTTCGTATCAGACCTCCCGAGGCGTTGTAAGCAGTGGCTGTTCCTGGATAGGCGTTAATGAACTGTGATACGAAATCGTGGATACTTTTGCCTGTCGGAAAGTTGGTTGTCACGGGCTGGTACCATCATCTACAGGACACAAGCACTGGGCTCTTAATGGCCTGTTTCACGGGCTGCTGTTGGCGGATGTTTTTCGCCGGTGGCCATTCGTCACGCGTTTGTAGTACAAACTGGGACATCTTGGTCTTCCAAGTCTCTTGCCACCATTTCACGACTCGTTGCCGTAGTTCTCGAGAGGGTGGCTTCACCTACTATCGGCCGGGTTTTGAAACAACTGCCATCAATCGAGGACACTGTTTCTTACAAGGGAACATCCCCATCGCACCCCCCTCTGATTTAGTTATAAGTTGGCACAGTGGATAGGCCTTGAAAAACTGAACACAGATCAATCGAGAGAACAGGAAGAAGTTGTGTGGAACTATGAAAAAATAAGCAAGATATACAAACTGGGTCGTCCATGCGTAAGATAGGCAATATTAAGGGCAATGTGAGGCGAGGAGCGGCGTGGTCCCGTGGTTAGCGTGAACAGCTGCGAAACGAGAGGTCTTTAGTTCAGATCTGCCCTCGAATGAAAATTTTGCTATCTTTATTTTCGCAAAGTTATGATCTGTCCGTTCGTTCATTGACGTCTCTGTTCACTGTAATAAGTTTAGTGTCTGTGTTTTGCGACCGCACCCCAAAACCGTGCGATTAGTTGACGAAAGGACGTGCCTCTCCAATGGGAACCGAAAACATTTGATCGCAAGGTCATAGGTCAACCGATTCCTCCACAGGAAAACACGTCTGATATATTCCATACGACACTGGTGACGGCATGTGCGTCAAATGACAAGAATATGTTGTCGACCCACCTAACTTGTACATTTGGCGAATGGGTAAAAAGATTCTTCTACCTTGCCCGATTTAGGTTTTCTTGTGGATGTAATAATCACTCCAAAAAAAGTGATGAAAACATAAGAGTTTGTCACATAAACTGGAAATAAAAAGTTAAAATTTTCGGTCGAGGGAAGATTTGAACGAAGACCTCTCCTTCCGCAACTGCTCACTCTAACCACGGGACCACGGCGATCATCGTCTCACACTGCCCTTAATATTGCCTATCTTGCACATGGACGACCCAGTTTGTATATTTTGATTATTTTTTTCATAGTTCCACACAACTTCTTCCTGTTTTCTCGATCGATTTGTGTTCAGCTTTTCAAGGCCTATCCACTGTGCCAACTTATAACTAAATCTGAGGGGGATGCGATGGGGAGGTTCCCTTGTTAGTGCCTTGAAGTCCTGCACGGACTGCGGGAAGGGATCGAATTGCGGCTCCGGAAGGACTATAACGGCTGAAGCTCGTTTGGTGGCCCGTCGTATTTTAGTTGTCAGTACCTCGACAACGATATCCACGGTGGCTTTGTTTGGATCAGTCGGATATTATTCTTGAGGTACGTTCGAAACTCAACACAGTCGACCTCAGTGCGACGGTTCGGTGAGACTGGGAGACTCCCTCTTTCGATGACTGCCACAACTGGTAAGTGGTCTGGAAAGAGATCGTTGATAGTCCTCTGGTGGATGTGCGGACTGACACCCTGTCGGTGCGATGTCTACGACATCACGCGTCTGACGCAGTAAGTGACTTGAGTGCGTTCGCGTGGGCTATGTATAACACAATTGAGGTCGTACTGCATGTCGAAATGAACACGGACCTTGCGGTTTGTTTTCCGTGAGTGCCACGAATCACGTTTCTCGTTCAAGTTTCCACCGGTCGGGTACTGATATCCAGTCGTCCTTAATCAGTTGAAGTGAGCGGTTGACATATCGCTCCACCAGTGTACATTGCCCACTGCGGTGTTGACCGTCACTACCGTCGCCCGCAGTGTCTGGAACACTGATGACGTTCCCAAGTGGTGTCTGATGGAGTTTTTAATGCAAACGATCGTTCCCCCACAGCGTCGACCAGGTCTATTTGTTCGGTAAATCTGCATGTTGCGGAGACAGAAGATGATCTTTTCTTTCAGGTGTGTCTCTGTGAGAAGGGCCACTTCGACACAATGACGTGGAATAAATTCCCAAAGTTCAGTCTTTTTCGGTCGAAGGCCATTAGTGTTGCATATAAGGCACTTGAGGTGTCGGGTGCGCTGCCGTCGACCCATTTAATGCACGACGAAAGCCTTTATAATGCCTTCCACCAAGCTGAGGAAGGAGGTGATCTTTCCCTGCAGTGAGATGAGAAACGGTGCAATGTCCATAAGCGCCATTAAAAACGCCTGCATAATGGTTTGGGAGGTTAGAACGCTGGCGTCTTCAAGAGGAGGAATTGCGGCATCTGATCGGTTTGCGGAACGCATCCGAATAGGTCCTGATTGCACACCTCCGACGTGTAATAAACGTACTGGGTGGTGTCGGTTCAGCCGATGCAGTATGTGGTGTGTATGCTGGTGAAAGTGTCCTTGCTGGTTGTGATGCGAAGACTAGCTTCGGTTGCGTCTTCTTTGGCGCCTTAGTTTTCCTGGATTTTGTTTTGTTAAGTAATTCCACACTTGTCACAGCCGAGCCTTGGAGCAGAAAGTTCACCATCACAGTTGACACACTTGGGTTTCGACGTGCTTGGCATCGAACATTCGCTCTAGAAATGGTTTCCAGCGCAACGTACACATTTTGCCGGTAGCGTACAATAATTTGACTAAAAACGTTGGCCTCCCTTACAATGCACCACTCCGGCCTTACTTTTGTAGATTTCGGTGCGGACACGTGTGTACAGGACGTACTTCACCCCATATATCTTATCGTTGTCCTTGGAGTTTGGTAATCTGACGACGAAAGCTCGAGATAGGATAAAATATTCTTTTTTTCATCGCGTTTCTTGTATTGATGCCCCCGCACTGAAGCGATGAAGCGAATCCTTTCTGGTGAAGTGTCCTGCTAACGGCTCCGCAGTCACCTGTGCCGACAATCGTTTTACAGCGGCTTTCATTTCCAAGCGCTGCTGAGTAAACAGCGGTAACTGACACTGTTCAAAAAACTGGACCACGCGTGCATGGTCTTCTTGACTTTCAAGGTGATATTTTGTCTCCCGGAAAATGGCCTTGAGGAAGTCCTTCAGATGATGCTTCAACGTTTTATTTAATTTGACGTAATTACCCATATGGTAGACTGTGGCCAGGGGAATTTCATGCGGTGGCGTAGTCTTGGCCGCGGGTGCTGATTGGTTGGTGGCGGGACAAGTCTGTCCCGTCACTTCTGCCTCCCGCTCGATGTCCTGTGGTTCGATAGGCTGAAAACAGCTGATCGTTCGCACCTCCACCTGCCGTTCAAGTGGATTTTCTTCTAGTATCGAGCGCTGTACTGGAAGGTGGTATATTCCGAGTTTTGTGAGTTGTCAACGTTGAGGTCTTCTTCCATTTCTCCATCGCTGTGAGAAGACGAAAATACTTCTTCGTTGGAGTCTTCACCATGCTGTGGTCGTCTGGTTGTTGCCCTCCAGTGGGCCGTGGCTTGGCCTGTGTTTGTACAAATGGTTCAACTGGCTCTAAGCTCTGTGGGACTTAACATCTGTGGTCATGACTCCACTAGACTTAGAGCTACTTAAACCTAACTAACCTAAGGACATCACTCACATCCATTACCGAGGCAGGATTCGAACCAGCACCGTAGCAGCAGCGCGGTTCCGGACTGAAGTGCCTAGAACCGCTCGGTCACAGTGGCCGGCCTGTGTTTGTATATCGGCGGTAGCGTCGCCGGCGACGAGTTGACCGCGTCTGTTGCTGGCCTGTAACTGTGCTGTCTCCTACTCGTATACCGGGTCCGAAGTCTGAGTTGTCTTACTGCCATTGCTTGGTGCAAGCTCTGCCGGCCGTCGATCGGCCGACTCCGGCGCGGACGAAGCGGCTACCCGGCCCCGTGCGCACCGCGATCCACCTGCCGCGACATCGCACACGCGACTTCGCGAAGATTAGAAATATTACCTTTTGCACTGCACGAAATTGATAACTTAGTAGGCCTGTCTTGTGATTACAGTGTCAATAAGTCACAGTCTTAATCAGCTCGTACTAATATCTGGATGAGACAACTTGTGGGTATATGAAATGGAATGATTACAAGGACTCAGTCGCAGATAGCAAAGGGCAGAGTTCTGTTCGTTGGTAGAGTTCTTGGAAAGTGCAGTTGGATTGCAAAACACTTATGAGACTCATCCCCGAACGTTGTTCAGGTGTGTGGAGAACATAGCGGGTGGGCCTAACTGGGATTAACGTATACAAAGGAGGGCAGCCCAATTTGCCATTCACAGGAGAGAGGGAATGGCTGCAAAACCTGAAATGACAACTGTAAGAAAATGAAACGCCTACAGCTTTCTTTACGATTTAATTTATTTTGTAGCTACCAGTTTCGGCGCTTCAGTGCGCCATCTGGAGGCCGTAGTTGATGCTGAAGGCGTTGACACGATCCCTATAAATATCACATCAGTGGCCAACGAAACTGACTGTGAAGACGATCCGTAAACTTCGAAGTCAGCATTCCACCCATCAACTGCCACCTGACTTGAGTCAGGTAAATCGTGCCGCCGTCATGCTCAGGAAATTCATATGTGTCCAGCAACAATGCACGGAATCTTAACAAGTGATTTGCACTAACGATCGTAGAAAGTTCAGTTAAGACCGTAAGTAAAACCAGCGGATCATGAAAAATGACTGCTATTTGTGCAGTGGATCCTGAAAACGAACGAAAAAGCCGTGGTTTCATGAAGCGCGTCATTTTCTCAGATGAAGCTCAATTCCACTTAAACGGCTCTGAGAACGATCATGATTGTGGAATATGGGGATAAGAGAAACTATGAGTAAATCAAAAGACAGGTTTCCTCAGAGAGTTATTGCTTGGTGTGGGATTTGGAGTGGTGTCTTTATCGGTCCTTACTTTTTCGAAATTGAATAAGGAAGGGCTGTACGGTGAATGGAATTCATTGTCGTATGATACTGTTTTCCTTTGGCCCAGTTTGAGTCACATGAACATCGAGGATATACGGTTCCAACAAGAGTTCGAACTTTCCATACACACAATCGCTCTGTTATGTGAAAAGTTCCCAGACAGGCTAATCTCGTTACGAGGAGACCAGACCTACTCATCTCGCTCTTGTGACCTGAAATTTTTGTCTTCTTACTACGGAGGTGCGCTATGTCAAGCGTTTACCAGAAGAGGCCCCGTAATCTTTTGGAACTCCGATAAGAAATACAACGTGTCTTCAACCAAGTTGGTGGGGAAATGTGTGACCAGGTGATGGTTAGTTTCTGAACCGAGCGACGCGTGTATGGTGTGGGAGGGGGGATTTGCGGGTTATGGTGCAACTCTTTTCAAGGTGATTAGGAGCCTAGATTTGACATCGGATGCTATGAGAATTAACAATAAAGCCTTCAAAAGAACTGCACAGGCCTCTCTCTTTGCGGTCCATGTGCGTTTGTAGGTTGTAAGTTCTCTTGCAGTATATTTCACATCGGTGCAGTTGAACATAGCAATGGTTCAAATGGTTCAAATGGCTCTGAGCACTATGGGACTTAACATCTGAGGTCATCAGTCCCCTAGAACTTCGAACTACTTAAACCTAACGAACGTAAGGACATCACACACATCCATGCCCGAGGCAGGATTTTAATCTGCGACCGTAGCGGTCGAGCGGTTCCAGAGTGAAGAGCCTAGAAGCGCTCGGCCACAGCGGCCGGCAAATAATGATGATTAGGACAACACAACAGCCAGTCCCTGAGCGGAGAAAACATGACAATGGTTGGACTACTGTTGTGGTGAGCTGTACATTTGCATCAGTGTCAGGGCTGGAGATTTTTAATGGAAGAGATGGGACTTCCTGACAGATTAAAAAAGTGTGCTGGACCGAGCCTCGAACTCGGGACCTTTGCCTTTCAAGGGCAAGTGCTCTATTAACTGAGCTACCCAAGCACGACTCACATCCCGTCCTCACAGCTTTACTTCTGCCAGTACCTCGTCTCCTTCTTTCCAAACTTTTCAGAAGCTCTCCTGCGAACGTTGCAGAACTAGCAATCCTGAAAGAAAGAACATGGCGGAGAGTTGGCTTAGTCACAGCCTATGGGATGTTTCCAGAATGAGATTCTCACTCTACAGCTGAGTTTGCGCTGATATGAAACTTCCTGGCAGATTAAAACTGTGTGCCGGGCCGAGCCTCGATCTCGGGACCTTTGCCTTTCGCGGGCAAGTGCTCTACCAACTGAGCTACCCAAGCATATCCTTTCTTTCAGGAGTGCTAGTTCCGCAATGTTCGCAGGAGAGCCTCCGTAAAGTTTGGAAAGTAGGAGACGAGGTACTGGCAAAAGTAAAGCTGTGAGGAGCGGGCATGAGTCGTGCTTGGGTAGCTCAGTTGGTAGAGCACTTGTCCGCGAAATGCAAAGGTCCCGAGTTCGAGGCTTGGTCCGGCACACAGTTTTAATCTGCCAGGAAGTTTCATATCAGCGCACACTCCGCTGCAGAGTGAAAATCTCATTCTGGAAAGAGATGGGATTGTATATAAGCCATTCCATATTTCTGAACTTGCCGAAAAAACTATGGAGGGTCTTCTCATCATCCTGATGCTCCTCTGATGATTTTCACTACGAACTGGAGGAAAGTTGACCAAGCTGTATCAATATCTTTTTGGATGAAGGGACAGGGAACAACAGAATAATTTAGATTAATTGGAGATGTAATGTTGTATTAAAAATATACCCAGCATCTCCTGATAAGAATGGTGTGTTTAGTTTGCTCCGTGAAAGAAAAGAAAACCGATTTATAGTAATATCGAATAAGGCGTTCCTTTTGAGAGACGCTGCACAAGGCACGATTGGGAGAGGATAAATGGAATCGTAAATCGAGGCAAATTTAAAGAGTATGTTACACGTCAAGACGGTTTCCATAGAATACAAAGGCAACTGCGTTGCTTCTGACAGAGTGGTACGTACTGAGAGGAAAAAAAGTCATCTCGCGAGTGCGGGGAGGTCGAGCCGAGGTTCTCACCGGCCGGACGAGACTCGACGACAGCAAGAGCAACGTCGCGTCGCCGGGAAACCTGCTTCCAGTGGAGCGCCGCATAAATACGCATTACACGGCTATAAGGTGCGCGTGCCCCTGAGAGCGCGCTCTGTACGCGCATCGGGATGGCACACCGGAAAACAAGCGGTCGTATTTCCCTAATTAACGGACGTGGCGGCGTGACCGGAGCTGGGCGGACCCGGGCCCCCGCTCCGCGGCCACGGCCAGCCGCGCACTGTGCGCCAGAGAGCGAGGAGCGGGCAGCAGGGCAGCCGCCAGACGCCGTTACTCAGGCTGGCCTGCGGACGCTAATGGCGGAGCGCCTGTTCCACTGTAATGGGATACGACACGGACACCGAGCCACGCCGCGCCACGCCGCGCCACGCCGCGCTGTCTTAAATATTAGACCCACAGGTTCGCTGAACCCGGCTGCCGGCGGCGGCATTGGCGCTGCGCTGAATTCACTCGTCTACAAAATTTTAGGTTCAAAAATGGTTCAAATGTTTCTCGGCGCTATGGGACTTAACATCTGAGGTCATCAGTCCCCTAGAACTTAGAACTACTTAAACGTAAGTAACCTAAGGACATCACACACATCCATGCCCGAGGCAGGATTCGAACCTGCGACCGTACCAGAAGCGCGGTTCCGGGCTGAAGCGCCTAGAACCGGTCGGCCACAACAGCCGACTAAACTTGAGGACGAAACTAACTTTCACTTGAGATGTCATTGTTTAAAATGTTAAAATGTGTGTAAAATCTTAGGGGACTTAACTGCTAAGGTCATCAGTCCCTAAACTTACACACTACTTAACCTAAATTATCCTAAGGACAAACAAACACACCCATTCCCGAGGGAGGACTCGAACCTCCGCCGGGATCAGCCGCACAGTCCATGACTACAGCGCCCTTGACCGCTCGGCTAATCCCGCGCGGCTGTCATTGTTAGCAACAAAGGTTGTAAGACGTGTATGTATATATTGTGTACTAGCGGACCCGACAGACGTTGTCCTGCGTGATATTTCAAGCGATTAGGATATTAAACAAAGTCCGCAGCTCGTGGTCGTGCGGTAGCGTTCTCGCTTCCCACGCCCGGGATCCCGCGTTCGATTCCCGGCGGGGTCGGGGATCTTCTCTGCCTCGTGATGACTGGGTGTTGTGTGATGTCCTTAGGTTAGTTAGGTTTAAGTAGTTATAGGGGACTGATGACCATAGCTGTTAAGTCCCATAGTGCTCAGAGCCATTTGATAAGCGTAGAAGTTCATCGCGCTCACTTTCTTGCTGGTTTCTGCACCTGCAAAGTAAAAATACACTCCTGGAAATTGAAATAAGAACACCTTGAATTCATTGTCCCAGGAAGAGGAAACTTTATTGACACATTCCTGGGGTCAGATACATCACATGATCACACTGACAGAACCACAGGCACATAGACACAGGCAACAGAGCATGCACAATGTCGGCACTAGTACAGTGTATATCCACCTTTCGCAGCAATGCAGGCTGCTATTCTCCCGTGGAGACGATCGTAGAGATGCTGGATGTAGTCCTGTGGAACGGCTTGCCATGCCATTTCCACCTGGCGCCTCAGTTGGACCAGCGTTCGTGCTGGACGTGCAGACCGCGTGAGACGACGCTTCATCCAGTCCCAAACATGCTCAATGGGGGACAGATCCGGAGATCTTGCTGGCCAGGGTAGTTGACTTACACCTTCTAGAGCACGTTGCGTGGCACGGGATACATGCGGACGTGCATTGTCCTGTTGGAACAGCAAGTTCCCTTGCCGGTCTAGGAATGGTAGAACGATGGGTTCGATGACGGTTTGGATGTACCGTGCACTATTCAGTGTCCCCTCGACGATCACCAGTGGTGTACGGCCAGTGTAGGAGATCGCTCCCCACACCATGATGCCGGGTGTTGGCCCTGTGTGCCTCGGTCGTATGCAGTCCTGATTGTGGCGCTCACCTGCACGGCGCCAAACACGCATACGACCATCATTGGCACCAAGGCAGAAGCGTCTCTCATCGCTGAAGACGACACGTCTCCATTCGTCCCTCCATTCACGCCGAAGACGGCCTAACGGTGTGCGGGACCGTAGTCCAGCTTCATGGATACGGTTGCGAATGGTCCTCGCCGATACCCCAGGAGCAACAGTGTCCCTAATTTGCTGGGAAGTGGCGGTGCGGTCCCCTACGGCACTGCGTAGGATCCTACGGTCTTGGCGTGCATCCGTGCGTCGCTGCGGTCCGGTCCCAGGTCGACGGGCACGTGCACCTTCCGCCGACCACTGGCGACAACATCGATGTACTGTGGAGACCTCACGCCCCACGTGTTGAGCAATTCGGCGGTACGTCCACCCGGCCTCCCGCATGCCCACTATACGCCCTCGCTCAAAGTACGTCAACTCCACATACGGTTCACGTCCACGCTGTCGCGGCATGCTACCAGTGTTAAAGACTGCGATGGAGCTCCGTATGCCACGGCAAACAGGCTGACACTGACGGCGGCGGTGCACAAATGCTGCGCAGCTAGCGCCATTCGACGGCCAACACCGCGGTTCCTGGTGTGTCCGCTGTGCTGTGCGTGTGATCATTGCTTGTACAGCCCTCTCGCAGTGTCCGGAGCAAGTATGGTGGGTCTGACACACCGGTGTCAATGTGTTCTTTTTTCCATTTCCAGGAGTGTATAATGAAGGCAAAAAGAAATTAATCGTGCATAAGAATATAACATTAAGTAATGACATGTGTAGATTGTACCTGATGCTGGATTTCTTTGTCTGATGTTTAAATGATATTTATCTTCTCCTTCAAAAGGGTTCAAATGGCTCTGAGCACTATGGGACTTAACATCTGAGGTCATGAGTCCCCTAGAACTTAGAACTACTTAAACCTAACTAACC
Source organism: Schistocerca americana (assembly GCF_021461395.2). Classification (NCBI taxonomy): domain Eukaryota; kingdom Metazoa; phylum Arthropoda; class Insecta; order Orthoptera; family Acrididae; genus Schistocerca; species Schistocerca americana. Next base: position 264,003,551 of record NC_060122.1, on the reverse strand, counting down.
TAAGGACATCACACACAACCATGCCCGAGGCAGGATTCGAACCTGCGACCGTAGCGGTCGCGCGGTTCCAGACTGAAGCGCCTTTAACCGCGTGGCCACACTGGCTGGCTCTTCTCCTTCCCAAAATATCAATGGATAGTGCAAAGCGTCGTAAGAGCGATGACTGTCTTCAATCGTGTGCACTGTGTTGTCTCTGCATTGGATTCGTATATCTTGACGTTCACATGCGTCGCCAAGCATAACAACTGCAAAATCATTAATGGTTGGTGCATTATATCGGCCCGCTTGCTGCCCAGATGGTACTTTGTCTGCTTTGATGACGATCGTATAGTTGTTGTTTTGCAATCTGTTTGAAACGGAATTGAACAACTTGACCAACAGGTTGTGATTCTGTAAAAACGGTTCTAAAATACCCACAATTTATCTCTCCTCTATCTGCTCGATATGGTTGCACTGACAGCGTGCTTTTTTTTTCTGCTCCTCATCACCCATGAAGCAGATGTGCAGAAATTTTGAATCCTTATCAGTCATCGGCATTAAAGAACCAGTTTAATGATACACTTGGCTTTGAATCTTAAACGTTGATTGAAAATTGCGACCATCCTCATTCTGAACGATTTTTGTTGCTCCAAATGATTTAATTTGGAAGCACGAACTGAATTTTCGAATTTTACGCAAAAACATTTTAGTTTGCGATGTAGCTCCAGCCAATAGTGTTTTCAATGGTTCTGGCGCCGAATTCAATGGTGGCAATACAACTTTTCCAGACGCGCAGCATGAACCGGCCGATTCACCTTTGTATTTGAGTGCATGGTAGTGTTGACATTGGTTGTTCATAGTATAGATTACAATTTGTAAATGTGGCGAATTGTCGATGTCCGACTCATATTCAAAAGCAAGGCGAAGAAGTGATGCAAGTATCAATAAGCGATTCACTTGCAAACGCTGTTGTTCACGTGTTCTGAATGTGTCGGTGACTCGTTGACGGACCAGTCTTTGTCTCAATGCTCGAAGGCTTTCGTTGCGTTGCCATCTGCCGGGCTGATTTGTGAATCTAAATCATCCAGGCCCCCACTTGAATGCATTCACAAAAATTCATTCAAATCGATCCAGCCGTTTAGTTGCAGTATAGATAAATAACCTAGACACCGACTTCAGCGCCATCTGCCAGGCTGATTTATGAATCTAAACCATCCAGGGCGCCACCCAAACACATACAAAAAAATTAATTCAGATCAGTCCAGCCGTTTAGGAGGAGTTCAGTGACATACACACGTACAGTAGAGTTATATATATAAAGATTGTCAAACCACAATTTATGAAAGATGTTTATACTTTATCAATAGGATATCTGTCACTTTGGAAATAATTGTGGTAGCAGGGAATGTCTGCACCAAAGTATTGTTGGCGGGAGAGACCTTACATTGATATAATTTTAAAAAGGGCGGAGGAGACCGCGCATGGATACATTTTCAGAAAAGAGCGGGAAAGACCGTACATTAATACATTTTGCCGGCCGAAGTGGCCGAGCGGTTCTAGGCGCTACAGTCTGGAACCGCGCGACCGCTACGGTCGCAAGTTCGAATCCTGCCTCGGGAATGGATGTGTGTGATGTCCTTAGGTTAGTTACGTTTAAGTAGTCCTAAGTTCTAGGGGACTGATGACTACAGCAGTTAAGTCCCATAGTGCACAGAGCCATTTGAACCATTGACAGATTTTGTAATGGTAGCAGGGACTGTCTGCACCAGAAAGCATTGTTGGCGGGAGAGACCGCACTTTAGCGTTCGTAGGAAGTCAGTAGCAAGCGAGATGTGAAGCGAGTCGGTAGCAGGTCGGAAGCGAGAGGTTGAGAGGAGCAGTGTGCCTGCCAGCCACCCGCTATGATTTACAAGAGATTATAAACGGATGTACAGAGACATCAGCTAACTATTATCATAAGAGGAACTAATATTATTGAATTATTTTTTTTGAGAAACTCAAGACTACTGAAGGTATGGTTGCGCGATCCTAGTTGTAAGATTACTGTAAAAAATAAATCCCATTTGAACGTTTGTAAAATAATTTCACTACCAAATATTTGAAGAATCGTTTTCGGAATACAATTTATTTTTGTCAGCAATATTGCATTACTGATTATAATCCATCCCAAAAACCATCAACGTCAAACTTTGCCAAATTTTATTGTTGTCAAGAAAAAGTTAACTATGAATTACGTAACTTCAGTCAAATTAATTAAAAAATAACTTCAGCTTTGCTATTAAAGAATAACCTCAGCTTTGGTAATAAATACAGCCACTTATTATGACAGCCCACCAACAGCTAATACAGTATAGTAAAACAGAGTAAGTATATTCATGTCGCAGTTCGATGTAGCAGTCAGATGGCGTTCCAGTAACACTAAAGAAGGTAAGGAACAGTTTTGGGTTATTGCAAGTAACGACTGAGGGCCACGGCGTCGACACATTGTATGCTTCGTCGAACTAATGAGCAAATCACTTTTAATAAGCAGCTTTTAAATTTGTATGCGAATATTGCGCTTATTATTATTGAGAAAGAGAATTGATTTCAAAGGGAAGATTTCATTTGTTATTATTAAGCAAGAGATAGAAATCCTAAGGGAAGGCTTCATACGTTATTGTAGAAAGGAGGGTTCCGTAACAAAAGAGATATAGAGGGGACGGGAAAGTTTCAAGGTGACAAAAGTCATAGGACAGTGACACTCACGTATGCAGATGGCGGTAGTAATGCGTACACAAGGCACAACAGGACAGTGCATTGGCTGAGCTGTCATTTGTACTCAGGTGATTCATGTGGAAAGATGACGTGACTGTGGCCCCACGACAGGAATTAACAGACCCTGAACGCGGTATGGTAGCTGGAGCCAGACGCATGGGGCATTCCATTTCGGTAATCATTACGGACTTCAATATCCCACGACCCACAGCGTCGAGAGTGTGCCGAGAATTATAAATTTCAGATATTACCTCTCACCGCGGGCGATACAGTGGCCGACGGTCTTCGCTGAACGACCGAGAGCAGCGGCGTGTGCATAGAGTTGTCAGTGCTGACAGATAAGCAACAATTCATGAAATAACTGCAAAAATCAATGTGGGACGTACGACGAACGCATCCTTTAGGAAAGCCCGTCGAAATATGGCGTCTATGGGCCATGGCAGCAGATGACCAACGAGACTGCTTTTCCTAACAGCGCGACATCGTCTGCAGTACGTCTCCTGGGCTTGTGACCATATCGATTGGACACTAGATGACTGGAAAACTGTGCCCTGATCATATGATTCACGATTTCAGTTGGAAATTGTAGATGTTTGAGCTCATGTGTGGCCCAGAGGCCACGAAGTCATGGACCCTGGTTGTAAACAAGGCACTGTGCAAGGTGTGGGCGGTGTTTATATCGAATGGACTGGTTCCTTTGGTCCAACTGAACCGAGTACTGACTGGAAATAGCTATGTTAGGCCATTCCAGACTTCATGTTCTCAAACAACGATGCACTATGTTGCCGGGCCACAGTTGTTGTCTTCAAGGATATACGAGTGGGTCTTCGGCTCTGAGTGTCCATATCGATAATGTTTCGGGGACACTTGCTGATGGCCCAGAATTGAAATCTACAGGAATTTGGGGAAGGGTTGCACTTCTGCCTCATAGAACGATTCTTTTCAGTCGCCGTTGGTTCCGTTCTTGCAGGATCTTTTTCCGGCCTTAGCGATGTCGGAGATTTGATGTTTTACCGAATTCCTGATATTCACGGTACACTCATGAAATGATCGCACAGGAGAATCCTCACTTCATCGGTACCTCGGAGATGCTGTGTCCCAGCGCTCGTGCGCCAACTATAGCACCACGTTCAAAGATGGATATTGAAAGAAATCAGAACAGATTGAACGGATCTGTCAGCAAACCCGGTGGCGCGTTTGGAGGTAGATAAGAAACAGAGGGAAGCTAAAATAAGCTAGGAGCGTACAGGAGGAGGCCTAAAAGGAAAGAAAGACATGTAGAGTGCCGAGAAAGAAGGTAAGAGGCAGGAACTAGAGGAAGAAACAAATGAAGCCTGAATTCATGCTGGTGCATTAAAGTAACAAACTGCCATTTTCCGTCTTGTGTTTAATTCATAATATAATCATTCAAAATGTCAACAGATGGCGTTACAATCGTGTACTGCACGGAAGATGGCATACCAGTATTGACGTCAGGGCACTTATCAAGCGGGGTAGTGTTTGTAGGGTAGCCCCACATCCACAATCGTTGTGTACACAGTCACAGACGGTGCAGTATGGGACAGAGAAGACGTCTACAGGCTTTCTGCTGTGGAGGGCCGTAGGAAGAATGGAAGCACGAGAGTCGCAAACTGATGTGGACCGATGGCTTAACGTGAATCGTTCTGTTGTTTCTCGGATGAGGTGCCAGTTTATAGAGTCCGAAATGTATCCCGGAAACCAGGACAGGTCCGAGCACATGTAACATCAGAAAGAGTGGACAGTTATTTGGCGTAAGGGCACGACGGTTCCGCCTTAGTACTGCACTATAACTGGAATCTGGCGTCTGAGCATCCCCTAGACTTGTTGTATTAAGGCAAACGGTGTACAGAAGGCAGCAGCAGAGTGGCTTTACTGTTTGATTGGTTCCTTTTGGGGTGGGACCAAACAGCAGGGCCATCGGTCCCATCCAATTAGGAAAGGATGGGGAGGGGAATCAGCCGTGCCTTTTCAAAGGAGCCATCCCGGAATTTGTCTGAAGCGATTTAGAGAAATCGCGGAAAACCTAACTCAGGATGGCCGAACGCGGTTTTGAACTGACGTCCTCCCGAATGCGAGTCCAGTGTGCTAACCACTGCGCTATCTCGCTCGGTTTACTGTTGGGCCCTTGCTGTCTGTTTACCTCTCGTGTGTCTTCACAGAAGGGAACGTCTAGAGAGGAGCCGTCAAGATACAACCTGGACGGTAGAACGGTGGGCCAATATTCTTTTCACAGACGAATCCCGGTTTGTTCAGGAGAGAGATTCTCGACGGTTTCGCATCCGGAGGGCACGTGGAACACGATTTCTGGATCCAAACATTACGGAAAGACACCGATATCAAGGTGGATCCCTAATGGTGTGGTCAGGGATTATGTTGACCACTCGAACACCTTTCCATGAAATTTCACACGAGAGGCAGCAAGATTGAACTGCTGTCAGGTACCGCGAGGAGATCTTGGGATCTCATGCGCGGTTGTTGCGAGATGCTGTGGGGCCAGAGTGCTTGACCTCATAGAGCATGGTTGGTTGATGTTTTGTTGGAGACGGAAAACATGGCTGCCTGCTCTCCCGATTTAAATTCCATAGAGTTTGTCTGAGATGCGCTAGGGAGATGGGTTGTATCTCGTCAGCATCCACCAACCACTCTCCAAGATCTGTGAGCAGCTCTGCTGGAAGAACGGGTGTTATTGCCTCAATATGAGATTGATGACATCATTCACAGCATGTCCCGTCGTTGTCAGGCCTATATTGGTGTCAGGGGTGGTCACACCCCGTACGGAACACATTAACCAGTTGAAACTTCCTGGCAGATTAAAACTGTGTGCCTGACCGAGACTCGAAGTCGGGACCTTTGCCTTTCGTGGGAAAGTGCTCTACCATCTGAGCTACCGAAGCACGACTCGCGCCCGGTCCTCACAGCTTTACTTCTGCCAGTATCTCGTCTCCTACCTTCCAAACTTTACAGAAGTTCTCCTGCGAACCTTGCAGAACTAGCACTCCTGAAAGAAAGGATACTGCGGAGACATGGCTTAGCCACAGCCTGGGGGATGTTTCCAGAATGAGATTCTCACTCTGCACCGGAGTGTGCGCTGATATGAAACTTCCTGGCAGATTAAAACTGTATGCCCGACCGAGACTCGAACTCGGGACCATTGCATTTTGGAAGGTAGGGGACGAGATACTGGCAGAAGTAAAGCTGTGAGGACCGGGCGTGAGTCGTGCTTCGGTAGCTCAGATGGTAGAGCACTTGCCAGCGAAAGGCAAAGGTCCCGAGTTCGAGTCTCGGTCGGGCACACAGTTTTAATCTGCCAGGAAGTTTCATATCAACGCACACTCCGCTGCAGAGTGAAAATCTCATTCTGGAAACATCCCCCAGGCTGTGGCAAAGCCATGTCTCCGCAGTATCCTTTCTTTCAGGAGTGCTAGTTCTGCAAGGTTCGCAGGAGAACTTCTGTAAAGTTTGTAAGGTAGGAGACGAGATACTGGTAGAAGTAAAGCTGTGAGGACCGGGCGTGAGTCGTGCTTCGGTAGCTCAGATGGTAGAGCACTTTCCCACGAAAGGCAAAGGTCCCGACTTCGAGTCTCGGTCAGGCACACAGTTTTAATCTGCCAGGAAGTTTCATATCAGCGCACACTCCGCTGCAGAGTGAAAATCTCATTCTGGGGACATTAACAGTTGTCAGAATGGGTGTGCAAATTCGTTAAGTTGGAAAAGAAACGAAGAACATTTTTGTCTGCCTTTAGGGGCGTGTTGCAGTTGATTAAGTACTGTATTCTTTATATTGTTTCTACTTTACTTTCACCTGTTTATACTGTTTGTGGCAAAATAAATGCAATGTTGCAAAATATTCCTTTGTTGCTTTAATTTGTGACACCAGTGTATATCCGAGCAGTTCAGATAAGGGCAGGAAGCATCTTAAGAGGCACCCAGGAGGATGGAATACAGAGAAATTAGTAGATGGAAAATAACCATAACCGGGTGGGCGATGGTAATCTTTATGGCTTAAAAGACGATTTTTTGCGAAGTAGTCTGGAGAAGGATAATGGTTTACCCGTACCATAAGTGAACGAAGCCTCGTCTGCAGCGTCTAATGCCCAAGTTCTGGAAACCGAAAAAAGAGAGGGATCCACCAACTACAAGACGCACTTGAAGAGAGGTCGGATTAGGATCCAGTTGACAATGAGCTCTCAGAAACAGGTTCTCTACCAGAGCCTGAATTAGACGATGAATTGGGGATCTGGGGTAAAAAAAAACAAAAAAAAACTGTTAAACAGTTGCGAAGTATGGGATACTTTTGCAGGAATATTCCAGAGTGAATGATAAGGAGGAAGAAGAATGGAAGAAAATTAATGAAAGTAGATGTAGAAAAATAGCAGTACGTAAGGTAACTAATGTTTGTTTTTAGTTATGTATTGGCTTTTTTTATGTAAATACATTGCATTTGTATCAGTTCAGTTTCTACTTTGAATACGTTTATACTTGTGTAGCTTTTAAATACAATATTATAACAAATGAATTTGAGTGTTACTATAGAGTCCAGCTCTGACGATTCTGTACCGTATTTTATAACATTGTGATGTCCTCGACATATTATTGGTCAGATTATATTGATGTATAAGGTCTCTGGGCAGCTGTATCGGTTGGCAAGGTATTACATGTTGTCGCAGGTACATTAATGTACGCATTGCAGGACAGAAATAAATGTTTGCAATATCACATATTATACCTAATGAGACACTTCGAGAATGACTAATTACTGTAATTTTTGAATTCACAGTTCACACTTTTTTAAGTGTAATACTTGTACAATTAAGTGGCACACCGTGTATAACAGTAATATATACCATGGAAATGTTTTCTGAGTAACTATGTACTCTTACTGTATGAACTTCGATGTTACACTTTGCTAAACATGATTGAAGATGATTAGAATGTGACCGAAACCGATAGAATGTAAAGAAGAGCAACTGTGTATTGTGTGTTTCAGTTTGCAACATCCGTATGCAATAGTGGTGCCGATACTATAATGATGTAGACTGGTTGTAACGGCGTGACGTTCCACATTGGCCATCATTTGGACATGTACAAGTCAGACACACGTCACGAACGTCTGTTCACGCAACTTGCATCTTCTATAGCTGTGTCTCTTTCGTAGAAGATATTGCACGGTCGTAGATCCGTTGATTTACATTCAGCACAACTGTAATGAGGATCGTTATCATTTTATGAATCCGTTGAGTTGTGGGCTGCGAATATATGCATACTTTTTAGCGGTGTCATAATATTGTTATTGCCATGACACCGTGTGTGCCGCACCTTATCAAGTCCACAATTAAATGACTACACATAGCAGAAGTTCCTCACTGTCGCACAGTGTATGTCTTTCCCAGTGCACATTACCGCTCAGATAAACGCTCATCCTTAGAACAGGCACCACCTCTTAGTATCAGCCAGTTCTGGAGTCCATGTCCACGAACTCGAGCCAATCATAGCCGGCCAGCCCCTGTGGCCGAGCGGTTTCAGGTGCTTCAATCTGGAACCGCTACGGTCGCAGGTTCGAATCCTGCCTTGGCCATAGATGTGTGTGATGTCATTAGGTCAGTTAGGTTTCAGTAGTTCTAAATTCTAGGGGACTGATGACCTCAGATGTTAAGTCCCACAGTGCTCAGAGCCATTTGAACCATTTGAACCAATCACAGCCCAGGAAACTCAATGTTACCCTATGCCACTGGTAAAACAGACAATGTATTTCGCTGTCGTTTCACGTGATCACCCACGCACAGAGCACATGTTAACGATGCTGTACGTTGTGCCCCATTGGGCTTAGATCATTCTGCACCACATTAGATTTTCTGAAAGGGCGAATTAACTACTAATACAACATTCTGCTATCAATTCGATTATCGTTTATACATCTTTACTAGTAATGACTTGCAAACAATTTACTTCCACTCCTAGGTTAAGCTTTTATAATACAAGACCATCATCGCCAAGGACCAAGATACAGACTACCTAGGCTTCCGCAGTGACGCACTCGCAACGTAGCAAGCGTGTCAGAAACCATGTGGGAATTAAAAAAAAAAAAAAAAAAAGCAAAGAATATATTTTGGGGGTCGTTGTCGAGTGGAAACGTCGCACGGCAGCCATTATAAAGTACAAACAGAACCTACCTTGTAATTAAATTACAGAGAACAGGTTACTGAATATTCCGCACGTCGAGAGATTGCAAGAGAAGATTATATGTCAGAATAATTGCTTCGGTAAGCGCATGGAAACTGGCGCAGAATTCATGCATGATTCAAGTAGGAGTATTCACGCATATTTCTTTCCCTAATCATTGGCGTATTCGTTTGCTGTTCTTCCCAATACAGTGGTGTTCTCGAGTGTCACAACAGGGAAATAAATTGAATAATGGCAATGCAATGTAATTAGTGTGGTGTCACCGCCAGACACCACACTTGCTAGGCGGTAGCCTTTAAATCGGCCGCAGTCCGTTAGTATACGTCGGACCCGCGTGTCGCCACTATCAGTGATTGCAGACCGAGCGCCGCCACACGGCAGGTCTAGAGAGACTTCCTAGCACTCGCCACAGTTGTCCAACCGACTTTGCTAGCGATGGTTCACTGACAAAATACGCTCTCATTTGCCGAGAGGATAGTTAGCATAGCCTTCAGTTATGTCATTTGCTACGACCTAGCAAGGCGCCATTACCAGTTACTATTGATACTGAATCATGTACCGTCAAGACCGGCGTTCACCATTAATGGATTAAAGTTAAGTATTCCACCAGCTACGTCCGTTTTTTCTAAATTCTAAATTCCTTGTCCTATTGCAGACTTCACGCCAGCCTGCGTGAGCAAAAACGCGTGCCTTTCGGCTTCATCTAGTAACACGGTGTTGGCTCTAGTGACAACCCACAACATTGGCGACGAGGCTCAACCGCGTTATTAACTATACTGCCCTAATTTACTTGTGTAATGGCTTCGCCACCATCTCAAGATATACTGTCCGAATTTTATCGCTTACAGAATCAGCAAACGCAAGCCTTACTGGATGCCCTTGGACAGCTTGTCCAGGGTCAACATGCGATGCAAAACGATGCGGCAGCCGCCGCTCCACCGCTAACGCAGCCACAACACGCAGCTGCACCAACTTTTCGACGTTTTGATGCTGCACTGGAAAGCTGGACGGAGTGGTCACGCCAATTTGGATTTCATCTCGCCGCCTACAGAATTCATGGTAACGAGCGGCAGCCGTTTTTGTTGTCTTCGGTCGGCGTACAAACGTACCATGTGATAGTCAAATTATTTCCCCGACGCGATGTAGCAACTCTGTCCTACGACAAAATTTTGTCTGCATTAGATGCATATTTCAAAGAATCAGTCAATGTAGTTGCCAAACTGTATACCTTCTTTCGTACAAAACGTACGGCAGGTCAGACTAAGCGGGAGTGGGTTGCAACCTTCCAAGGCCTTTTGCTTTTGAGTGTCAATGTGGACACCCTTATTCAGATACTATGGTACGTGATGTAATTGCACAGAACGTTTCTGATGTTCGTATAAGGGAACAGGTTTTTAAACTAGTCAATCCCTCCCTTCAACAAGTGATGGACATATTGGATCGGCAGGACACACTTGACTTTGCTCAGGAATCATTTGCAACTTCGTCACCCGTGTGTCAGGTTAACCGGCCCGCCGGGCGAGCTCCACGGAACAGTAAACAGCCCTCACGCCCGGCCGCGCCACTGCCGCCAGGCTCTCAGCCACGTGTACCACGCCGGCAAGCAAATGCAGTGCTAAAATCATGCCCGTGGTGTGCTACTAGACATTCGTGTGAGAATTGCCCGTCACGCCATGCTATTTGCTTTTACTGTAGTTAAAAAGGACATGTTCAAAGTGTTTGCCAGAAAAAGCTCAGATCGGAAACTCAAAATCATTCCAGGCCCTTTGCTTCGCACCGGAATCGGAATTGAACCAAGGATACTCAGGCTCGCGAAACTTGGCCCATGGGAATTCATATAGTCCATTCCACTCCACCCAGTGCCACTCTCTCTAACAGTGACTGTGTTCGTCCCACAAATAGTGTGCGTCGACATCGCTGGAACTCCCGTCAAGTCGCAAGTGATTTTGTACCAGTCTCAGTTCACGTTGCACGAGACAGTCGCTCTTGTCGTCAGCAGGAAAATAAACTTTTTGTGGACTTGGACATTAACGGCAAAGTGATACCATTCCAGGTCGATACCGGGGCTGCAGTTTCACTGATCAATCAAGACACTTACAAACTGCTGGGCACACCTCCGTTGCGTGCCGCAACTGTTAAGTTAACTAGCTATTCAGCTCACAAGATCCCTATGTTAGGACAGTGCTGCCTTCTTGCAACATACAAAGGACAAACAAAACTTGTTTCATTTTACATCCTTCGTTCTTCTTCTGCAGTGAACTTGTTTGGTTTCGATTTATTTCAGTTGTTTAACTTGTCCATAGCAAATCAGGTCCTATCAGTGAACCAGACACTGCCTCCCGACAGCGTTTCTCGTCTATGTGAATAATTTGCAGACATTTTTGCACCAGGCATTGGTTGCGCTAAGAACTATAAAGCACATTTGGAACTGAAAGCAAACGCGCAACCGAAATTTTTCAGAGCGCGCAATGTTCTCCACGCATTGCGTGATGAAATCGCAAAAACATTACACGATTTGGAATCTCAAGGTGTAATTGAACGTGTGCAGGCTTCTCTCTGGGCATCACCATTAGTAATTTTGCCAAAACCTTCGGGACAATTGAGACTTTGTGTGGACTTCAAGGCAACAGTGAATCCACAACTAGTGATTGCAACTTTTCCTTTACCCCGCCCGGCAGATCTTTTTGACAAACTGTGCCCGGGTAAATATTTTTCGAAGTTGGACCTAGCGGATGCGTACTTGCAAATACCAGTGGACAAAGAATCCCAGCGCGTTTTGGTGGTTAACACGCATCTTGGTTTGTATCGATTCAAACGACTGCCATTCGGGTGTGCATCCGCCCCTGCATTGTTTCAGCAATATCTGCAAACTGTTTGTGCTTCGGTCCCTACTGCAGCAAACTATCTGGACGATATTGTGATCTCCGGAAAGACGGAAGAAGAACATTTAGCCAATCTCAGAACGTTATTTCAGGTTTTGCGACAAAATGGTCTTCGCTTGCGGAAGGACAAATGTGCGTTTTTTGCTCGTGACTTGCCCTCCCTGGGACATGTACTCAATACCCAAGGCATACATCCCAGTCCCGAGCACCTCCGTGCCATACAAGAATTCCCTACGCCGCAGAATTTGAAGCAGCTCCAAAGTGTGCTGGGAAAAAATCTACTATTATCACAGATATGTGTCGCATGCCTCTTCCATTTCAGCTCCACTTCATCGCTTACGCCGTAAAGGTGTTCCGTTCGTCTGGACGACGGAATGCGAACGCGCCTTTCGCCAGTTGAAATCGGCGTTGCTTTTCAATACTTGCCTTACGCCATTCGATCCCCAGAAACCCCTTTTGTTGATGGTGGATGCATCGGATTTCGGGATCGGTACTGTGCTTGCGCACAAAGATGGATCGCACGATCGCACGATCGCCCTATAGCCTTTGCGTCCAAACTGCTCTGGTCTGCGCAAAGATGTTTCACAGATCGAGAAAGAAGCATTGGCTCTCGTATTTGGTGTTACAAAGTTTCATGATTTCCTGAATGGTCATCACTTTACTATCATCACAGACCACAAACCTTTGACATCGCCTTTTCATCCGACCAAGCCTGTACCTCCACGTACAGCGCAGAAATTCATTCGCTGGTCTATTTTCCTTTCGCAGTACCGCTATGATATCTTGTATCGTTCCACTGCTAAGCACGGAAACGCCGATGCGTTGTCCCGTTTGCCTGTTGCTGAGGATAGAGCATTCGATTTCTGCGAACTTGCTTGCATGTTCATTGATTCGGAAACCGATGACGTGGTCGAATCGTTTCCGATTGATTTTCGTCGTGTAGCTACAGTCACAGCTGCCGACCCTGTCCTTGCTACTGTTCTGCGTTTTGTTGGTACGCAATGTCAAAGTCACGGATCGGGGATCCGTTGGTTCGCCGATTTCTTGCTCACCAGGAGAGACTTTTTGTACGACGTGGTGTTTTGCTGTTGCGTTCTGATAATGATCAGTCCAGGGTCGTGGTCCCACGTTCGTTACAGTCCTCTGTCTTACAGCTTCTCCACCAGGAGGTTTTGAAGGTATAGATTTGTGTGCGTTGGTTTCCGATGTACGGCATGTCCTAATGTGCCATCACTTTTACGGCGAACGACAACATCCAGAAAGGGGAGGCAGCCGTCTATTTCTATTTCCATAATAAATTTAATGCTAGCATGCATGGAATTCAAATGCTCAAGAAATCGATGTAATTCATGCATACCATGGGGCCATACCACGAATGTGTCGTACACGTACCTCCAGAAGACCGTAGGTTTAAAACATGCTGAGTCCAGTGCCTTGTCCTCGAAGTCTTCCATAAATAAATTAGCTACCAGAGGGGAGAGGGGGCTTCCCTGGCAACACCGTCAATTTGCTCATAAAATTCACCATCAAACTGAAAATAAGATGATAAAAGATCATGTTCAAATAAGGCCGTAATGTTCTTATCAAAATGTTGGCTGATAAGAGCTAAAGAGTCCTTTAGAGGTACCTTGGTGTATAATGATACTACGTCAAAACTAACAAGAACATCCATACTATTTAGCCTGACATTGCTAAGTCTCTGAATAAAATCCATAGAATTACGAATGTGGTGACTACATTTTCCTACCAAGGTTTTTAATAAGGAAGCTAAATATTTGGCAGAAAAATATGTTGGTGAACCAATAGTGCTCGTTATAGGTCTCATAGACAAGTCCTCTAGACGCTCATCCTTACCCATCTTGTGAACTTTAGGAAGACCATAAAATCTTGGTGGTACTGCACCTCGTACTTTTAAACTTCTTATGACTTCCTTCGGTAGTGATGAAGCGTTCAGCAAGGCAGCAGTCCTTATTGTCACCTTGTTAGTAGGATCTTTGTTAATCTTCCGGTATGCACCAGAACTAAGTAGACCACATATCTTTTCCTTGTAGACTTCCTGAGGCAAAAGGACGGTAGCATTACCTTTATCAGCACACAGGACGACTGTATCAGTATCCTCACGCAGCTTTCGTATCGCACGTCTTTCTTCCTTGGAAACGTTGCTTCTTTGTGGACGATGCTTCGTGATTGCTTGACAGGTTTCTCGTCTGATTTCTTCTGGCACGACATGGGCTAAGTCTGACTGGGTTCGCGAAGTGGCCACAAAAAGGCAGATTACCAAGTATAGCCGATTGGACCAGCCTTCTCAGGTGGACTCAGTTATTCGACGCCTTGTCATAAATTTGACGGGTAAGGAATTGGACGAAGCTACGTTGTCTGTCTTATGTAAAGGGCTAAATTTTGCCCCTACTCCAAAGACTTTGCCGATATCATCTTTCATCAGTGCCATTGAAGAAGCTGTCCGACCACTATCAGAGGATTCTGCGGAAGAAATCAGACGAGAAACCTGTCAAGCAATCACGAAGCATCGTCCACAAAGAAGAAACGTTTCCAAGGAAGAAAGACGTGCGATACGAAAGCTGCGTGAGGATACTGATACAGTCGTCCTGTGTGCTGATAAAGGTAATGCTACCGTCCTTTTGCCTCAGGAAGTCTACAAGGAAAAGATATGTGGTCTACTTAGTTCTGGTGCATACCGGAAGATTAACAAAGATCCTACTAACAAGGTGACAATAAGGACTGCTGCCTTGCTGAACGCTTCATCACTACCGAAGGAAGTCATAAGAAGTTTAAAAGTACGAGGTGCAGTACCACCAAGATTTTATGGTCTTCCTAAAGTTCACAAGATGGGTAAGGATGAGCGTCTAGAGGACTTGTCTGTGAGACCTATAACGAGCACTATTGGTTCACCAACATATTTTTCTGCCAAATATTTAGCTTCCTTATTAAAACCATTGGTAGGAAAATGTAGTCACCACATTCGTAATTCTATGGATTTTATTCAGAGACTTAGCAATGTCAGGCTAAATAGTATGGATGTTCTTGTTAGTTTTGACGTAGTATCATTATACACCAAGGTACCTCTAAAGGACTCTTTAGCTCTTATCAGCCAACATTTTGATAAGAACATTACGGCCTTATTTGAACATGATCTTTTATCATCTTATTTTCAGTATGATGGTGAATTTTATGAGCAAATTGACGGTGTTGCCATGGGAAGCCCCCTCTCCCCTCTGGTAGCTAATTTATTTATGGAAGACTTCGAGGACAAGGCACTGGACTCAGCATGTTTTAAACCTACGGTCGGTATGGATGAATTACATCGATTTCTTGAGCATTTGAATTCCATCCACGCTAGCATTAAATTTACTATGGAAATAGAAAAAGACGGCTGCCTCCCCTTTCTGGATGTTGTCGTTCGCCGTAAAAGTGATGGCACATTAGGACATGCCGTACATCGGAAATCAACGCACACAAATCTATACCTTCATGCCAGTAGCTGCCATCACCCTTCTCAGAGCATGGGTGTCCTTAAGACCTTAGTGCATCGGGCGCACTGTATATCCGATGAAGACAATTTACAAGGAGAGCTAACATACTTCAAGAGTATTTTTAAATCGAATGGATATTCTCCGCAACAAATTCGTAGAGCATTCGATGCAAAACCTAAAAAGAAGGTATGCGATGGGGAAGAAGATAGTAATTACTTCAGATCTAGGGCGTTTCTGCCTTATGTGGGTGCTCTTTCTTCAAAGATAGGCCGTATTCTTGAGAAACACTGTGTTAAGGTGATCTTCCGGCCCCCCATGATGATTGCGGCTTTACTCGGCTCTGTGAAGGACGATTTACTGCTTCGTAAGGCGGGTGTGTGCCAGATTCCTTGCGGAAATTGTGAGCAGTCATACATAGGTCAAACAACACGCACCGTTCATGAGAGGTGTGTGAAGCACCGAAGATACACACGCTTATTACAACCAGACAAGTCAGCTGTGGCCGAACATTGTATTGATACGGGTCATTCCATGAATTACAGTGATGTGAAGATTTTAACATCCACCTCTTCTTTTTGGGAATCTGTATTCAAAGAAGCCATAGAAATACGATTAGCCAACAATTTAATAAACAGAGACAATGGTTTTAATTTGGACAAAGCATGGAATCCCGCTCTTGGAGTAATTAAATTGCAGAGAAGTCGTCAACGTGTCACCGCCGCCGATCAAATATCGATAAGCACATCGAATGTCCGTACGCCTTCGCCACAGGCGGCGCAGCATCTGTGAGCCGCATGCGCAGTACCGCCGCGGTGGAGCACATAAGGCCGCGCTTGGCACCTTGTCGTCAGTCTTGGAACTCGCTCTGAAGATGGCCGGACGATACGCGGCCGAAATATCAGGAGAAGAAATTTTATTTGCGCGGCTGCATGCCCGAAATTTAATGGATTATAGATTTTTAATTGTATCAGAAGTTCGCTACCTGACTTTTCTAAATATTCAGCTATAAGAACTTTGCTCCAAAGTTTTAAAGTTTTATTTATTCAGTTTAGTTTAACGTAAGATTAAATTTTGAATAATTAAAGTTCAGTAGAGTTCGTTTCCATTAAGGAAGGTAGATTTTTCTTAATTCATCTCTTGAATTTCCGAAACCTTAACTGAGGCGTTTGATCTGAAATTTACGATAAATGGATTAACGACTGCAAGGTTTAACATTGTGACAAATTTCCTTTAAAAAAATGTTCTGTGAAATAAATGCGTTATAGAAGTAAAAAAAAAAAAAACAAATATTTAGGTAACGAGTTCCTGCGACTTCCAGGCATATGCCACTGCTATCCCTGTTCCATACCACCCAGCCCATATCAGTTACTTGTGGCTTTTCTTTGTGTGTGTGTGTGTGTGTGTGTGTGTGTGTGTGTGTGTGTGTGTGTGTGTGTGTGTGTGCTTGCGTGTGTGTGTGTGTGTGTGTGTGTGTGTGTGTGCGTCAACAGTCTTCTAAACGGTCTCATGCGGCCCGCCGCGAATTTCTTTTCAGTACCGTCCTTTTCATCAAACAGTAGCACTTCTAGCAACGTCCTCAATTATTCATAGGATATACATCAATATCTGTTTTTCCCTTACGTTTTTACCATCACAGTTCCATTTACTACTAGAGGATGTATCCTTGATGTCTTAGCACATGTCCTTGTCGACACTTCTCACAGCAAATATAAAGGAAGGCGGCGAGTGATCTGTTGTCAGTAGAGAAACAGCAACAACGGATGGGATCGTTCAGGTGAGCTCAGTTACTTTGAACGTGGACTGGTCACTGGATTGCATATGAGTAAGATATCCATCAGCGACATATAAACCCATCAAAAACTGTACAGGTCGACTGCTGGTGATGTGACTGAAGTGGTAACGTAAAGGAACAACGACAACTAAACCGCGACTAAGCAGACGTCGTGTATTGAAGGACAGGGACGGCCGAGAACTGGTATGGTTGTACACTGAAGAGCCAAACAAACTGGTACACCTGCTTAGTATCGAATAGGGCCACGATAGCACGGAGAAGTGCCGCGACACGACGTGGCATGGCCTCGAATAATGTCTAACGTAGTGCTGGAGGGAGCTGACACCATGAATCCTGCAAGGCTGTCCATAAATCCGTCAGGCGCCGTTCGTACTATGGCGATATAAGATGAGTGATACATCGTAAGCGACAAACGATACGCAACACGCATGGACAGATACTTGAAATCTAAAGGGAGGCGATAGAAAAGGTTCTCAGCGGCGCGATTGGGCATCATATCGTAACTAACATATCTTCCCCAGTGCACATTGCTGGTCTCTGCAGCGATTAGTGGTGTACGATATTTCGAGCTGTTAACATGATGGGAAGAAGAGAACATAATTTTGTACTCCGTTTCATTAATTTAGTGAAAGCTCATCAGTGCATCTGGAATTATTCCATTGCCGCGTGAGGTAAGACAGAGATGACGAGTGCCGCATGGAAGGAAATTTCATCACAAATAAATGACACAGGTAAGTGCATAATTTATTTATTTCTACATCTACATATCTACATATATACTCCGCTAGCCACCAAGCGGTGTGTGGCGGAGGGCACAATTCGCGCCAAAGACATATTTCCCCCCCTCTCTTCCTCTCGCGGATCACGCGAGGGAAAAACGACCGTCTGAACGCCTCAGTACGAGCTCTTATTTCCCTTATCTTTGAATGACGATCATTGCGCGATTTGAAAGTTGATGGTTATAATATATGCTCTACATCCTCGGTGAAGATTGGATTTCGGAATGTAGTGAGCAGCCCATTCTGTCTAGCACGTCGTCTGTCTGCAAGTGTGTCCCACTTCAAACTTTCTATGAGATTTGTAACGCTCTCGCAATGGCTAAATGTACCAGTCACGAATCTTCCCGCTCTAAGTCTTTGGGCCTTCTCAATCTCCTGAATCAGACCTGACTGGTAACGGTCCCACACAGACGAAAAATACTCCAAGACTGGACGAACTAACGTATTGTAAGCTGGTTTCCTTTGTTGAAGGACTGCATCGCTTCAGGATTCTACCAATAAACCGCAATCTAGAGTTCGCCTTACCCGTTACTTGTGTAATCTGATCATTCCATTTGCGATCATTTCGAACAGTCACACACAGATACTTGACTGATGTTACGCTTCCAAATACTGATCATTTATTTTGTACTCATACATTAATGGGGATTTTCGCCTTGTTGTACGCAGTAGGTTACACTTACTAATATTGAGAGATAACTGCCAGTCATTACACCACACATTTATTTTCTGTAAATGGTGGTGGTGGTTAGTGCTTAACGTCCCGTCGACAACGAGGTCATTAGAGACGGAGCGCAAGCTCGGGTTATGGAAGGATTGGGAAGGAAATCGGCCGTGCCCTTTCAAAGGAACCATCCCGGCATTTGCCTGAAACGATTTAGGGAAATCACGGAAAACCTAAATCAGGATGGCCGGAGACGGGATTGAACCGTCGTCCTCCCGAATGCGAGTCCAGTGTGCTAACCACTGCGCCACCTCGCTCGGTTTTCTGTAAATCCTCATTGATTTGTTCACAACTTTAGTGTGATACTACTTTCCTGTAGACTACAGCATCATCGGCAAACAGTCCTAGGTCTCTGTCAATATCATCAACCAGGTCATTTATTTAAATCGTAAAAAGCAGAGGACCTATTACGCTGCCCTGGTGCAAACCTGAAGTCACGTAGAGGATAAGGAAGTAAATAAATTGTAATATTATTGACTCATACCAAAAATATTTTGAAACCCCACACGAAATAACTAATTCAATTACATTTCAAAGATTAATTATAATTGAATTTTACAGAATTCTCGTTTACAAAAATTTTTGCTTCAAATTAAATATTCATTAACGTGATAAATTCAAGAACTTAACCGTATTTTAAATGAACAAATAGCCCTCTATAGTGAAGTACGCCCAACCGTTTTATTTTAAATTTTTGTATTTTTTTTAAATTTTAATTTGAGCTGTTTACAGGTATATAAAGAATTTGCTGTACAAAATGGATGGGTCTTGTAAACCTACAAATCTCCATTGTGTAGGGATTGCACCAGTTGGCTTCACTAAGTATGCGCCTAGTTTATTTCGTAAGCGATTTGCTTCGTTCAAATTGTTGCTTTGACTGAATGCACTGTTTATCTGATAATGCTGGTAACAGAGAACACTTATTACATTGTTGTGGAACATACGGTTGGCCTTCTCGTCTGCGTATAAAATTATGAAACACTCATGCTGCCTCAATAGTCTGCACAGCGTTACTTCTGTTAGTATAAACTGGTCGGTCAAATAGACGAAATTTTGAGGTTAGCTTTCCAAAGCTGAATTCCACACTTTTTCCGGCTCTTGGTAGTCGAAACTTGAATATTGTATTGGTATATTGGGAAGGGCCACATTGTATTCTGCTGGAGAGGGAATGCTTCATCTGCCACAAACTACAACGGAAAAGGATTGTCATTTGGCGGCCGGCGTGGCCGAGCGGTTCTAGGCGCTACAGTCTGGAACCGGTGACCACTACGGTCGCAGGTTTGTCACCTGCCTCGGGCATGGATGTGTGAGATGTCCGTAGGTTAGTTAGGTTTAAGTAGTTCTAAGTTCTAGGCGACTGATGACCTCAGAAGTTAAGTCCCTTAGTGCTCAGAGCCAATTTTTGATTATCATTTGCCTCGCCTGGCATGGGAGTTGCTTCGGGTACTCTCAATTTATAACTGTACAATAATTCTCCGAGTATTGATTTGCGGAACACAGCACCGTCACTATTCCGTCCGTAGTCTCCAACCTCTATTGAGTCAGACCAAGCCATTAGAACTATTGAAAAGAATCCTTTATAATTATAAACTGTGGACCCAGTATTTGGGGAACACTGAATGCGGAATTGTTTGCCATCGAGAGAACGGATACCGTTAGGCGAATTCTATAACTCATAATAACGTTTTGATATTTATCTCCAGGTTTCTTCCGTTGGTTGTGGCATATATAGCGGCTGTAAATGAGACCATGTAGCAGCACAAGTCGAATGAACAATGTAAGTGACACTTGATTTACCTCTGTAATATTACAAGGAAAATTCCTGAAAACTGCTTCCAGTAGTACCTGAAAAAAAAAAAAAAAATTGTCTTGGTTTTCAACAAGTTTGACACTACACTAGTGACTACAATAAAGAACTATTATGTATATATTAACTAAACGGAATGTTTTGAATCGTAAACAGTTGCATACGTCTTATTGTGTTTTCATTTTATTAAACAACATTTTAAAATAAATCCTATTGATGTCTACTTTTTCAAATCGTATTTCAGAAAAGAACTGTCTAGATCGGTGGAAGAATATCAGAACAGCATATGTGCGTTCGCTGAGACCACCAAAGTCTGGTGCTAGCCAAAATACAAAGAAAACGTATTATTTGACTGAGTATTTAGCTTTTCTGCAACTGTATTTGAAAGGAGGAAATACGTCCAGCAGACTTCGCGTTGAGGATACAGCAGTAGAGAAGTCTAATATTACTCAAAACGATGAAAGCGTCACATTTGTTGAAGAGGAAATTCCTGACGAAGTTTCTTCCGTGCAATTACTTGAAAAACCCACTCGCAAAAGCTCAAGTGAAACACACAAAAAACGAAAGAGAAAAGACAAAAAAAATTAGAACTATAATACTATGACACTAGGCGCTTCAGAAAATGGAAGTTTTCAGGATTCATTCGATAAAACTACCTGAATTTTGGTTCATGCTGAGACAACTCTCGAGAAACTACAGCTGAGATGTGGTGCACGTTGTTAAGATTGTAGGGATGTATCCATTATTTCCTTTTTCTCATCCTCACCTGAACCAATAAGCCACTACAACGTCTTCCTCACTTGAACTCATATTTGTAACTGAAGTAGTGAGACTTGTGTTCACACCACGTTTTTATCGCCCATATCGCGCCGATTTATCGCCCACTGTCATGAATCTTCCTAGCAATATATCGTCGCAATGTATTTCTTTCTGCATATCGCTTATCTTATGTCGCCTTAGTATGAACGGCGCCTAAGAGTACGACGGGGTGGAGACCTCTTCTGAAAAGCATGTTGCAAGGCATTCCACATATGCTCAATAATGGTCATGTCTGGAAAGTTTGGTGGCCAGCGGAGGTATTTAAACTCAGAAGGGTGTTCCTGGAACCACTCTGTAGCAATTCTGGACTTGTGGGATGTCGCATTGCCCTGCTGGAATTGCCAAAGTTCGTCTGAATTCACAGTGGACATGAATGAATGCAGTTGATCAGAAAGGATGCTTACGTACGTGTCACCTGTCAGAGTCGTATCTAGACGTATCTGGGGTCCCTTATCACTCCAACTGTTCACGCCTCACACCATTTCAGAGCCCCTACCAGCTTCAACAGCCCCCTTCTGTCAGGCAGGTTCCATGGATTCATGATGGTGTCTCTATACTCGTACACATCCATCCGCTCGATGCAATTTGAAACGAGACTCATCCGACCAGGCAACATGTTTTCAGTCATCAACAGTCCAATGTCGGTGTTGGCAGGCTGAGGCGAGGCGTAAAGCTTTGTGTCATGTAGCCGTCAAGGGTACACGAGTGGGCCTTCGGCACCGAAAGCCATATCGACGATGTTTCGTTGAATGGTTCGCACGCTAACACTTGTTGACGGCCCAGCACTGAAATCTGCGGAAGGGTTGCACTTCTGTCCCGTTGAACGATTCTCTTCAGTCGTCGTTGGTCCCGTTCTTTCAGGATCTTTTTCCGGCCGCAGCTATGTCCTAATATTCACGGTACACTCGTGTAATGGTCGTATGGGAAAATACACACTTCATCGCTACCTCGGAGATGCTTTCCCATCGCGCGTGCGCCGATTATAACACCATGTTCAAACCCTCTTAAATCTAGATAGCTCTCCATTGTAGCAGCAGCAACCGATCTAATAACTGCGACAGACACCTGTTGTCTTATATACACATTGCCGACCGCAGCACCGTATTCTACCTGTTAAATATGTCTGTATCTGAATACGCAATTCTATACCAATTTCTTTGGCGCTTCACTTTATAAAATCTGCTACCAGCAGTCCTGGTAGCACTATGAGTGTGAGCAGGGAAATGAAGAGAATGGTATACAATGGTCCAGCAGTTCGTTACAAGCTACAAATATCTGTAGTCAGTGCTGAACCAAGGTGGCAGAAAAAGCAAAGCCAATGGAGAGTGGATGACTAGTATAACACCCCAAATATAGAGCCCCTAATGACATCCCTTTTGGCAGCAAAAGATATAAAAATTAGTTATTCTGAGTTTGACAGTAGCTACTGGCAACAAAATGTTAACACTATTGGAAGTTTGACCAACAGAAATACTAGGGAACTAACAACATCTACTCCACGGAAAGAACAAAATGAAAGAATATCGGGGAAGACTATCAGATGATCACTTAATCTACAATGCATGAAACTCTAAATATAGAATTCAAAATATATGCTTTACGAAGGTTAAAACCCAGACGAGATAGAGTGATCAGAGATAACACTTATCCAAGAAAGGGTTGTAGCTGCATCGAACTCAAATGACTCTAATTATAATGGGATATAGCATCTGAGGTCATCCGTCCCCTAGACTTAGAACTACTTAAACCAAACTAACTTAAGGACAGCATACACATCCATGCCCGAGGCAGGATTCGAACCTGCGACCATAGCAGCAGCACGGTTCTTGACTGAAGCGCCTAGAACCGCTCGGCCACAGCGGCCGGCTCGCACCGAGCTGTAAGTTCGCTGCGACTACAGTGAAAAACTTCAGTAGAGAGGTTAATTCGCTCTTTTGTAGACGTCGCGATAGAAGCACGCTTATTGACCGATATTATACTGTTTCAGACCGATCTGGAATTTTAAAGTTTTTCAAGTATCGTCTGTACGTATTAGTCAAAGTTCTGAAGAAAGGTGATAGAACATTTACCGTTTATCAAGACAACTGAACAGATATTGTACGCGAGGGAAAAGTAAGTCGTGTGATACTTAATCAATTTAGGACTTAGTCTTCGTGATCTGTGATTGTCACGAACATTTAAGGACACAGCAATGTACCAAACGACGACATAAACTCTACAAACAGACTTCAGTAGGAAATATATAAATGCAATCATGAAGATTCACAGATACGCCGTGTTGTCGGAAGCTGTAGTCAATGTCAGAATTGATAATGTAAATCGTAGCTTCAATTCCCTGAATGACAGATCGGTGTGCTTTCCAGTGCAGTGGTTAGAAAATTCAGAAGTTCAATAAACTCAGTTATAACTTTAATACTTCGTGTCGTTTACATCATTTAATTGAACTTTCTTGTGAATAATTATTTTCTTGATAGAACGCCAAAGCTAAAGGTGACTGAGTGATATTATTAACAGGGAACAGAAATTAAACATTGTATTACGATGCTTTCTGTACGTTATTTAGAGAATGCATCATCTCTGTATTTACGACGTAGGAGCTGCTGAATTAGCACCGTAGCGACGCTGTAATACTTCACAAATCAACATCCCTGCAAGACTATAATGTGGCATCGGCTTGAATGGTGGGACTTATATTACGAGATATCGTATTATATACGCTTGAACATTCATTTGCAAACCGGGCACAAAAATTTGTGTTCTCAAGTTTCGCGTAAGCTTATAAGCCCGTCGTGAACACGCGAAGGATATTTGGTTTATAGTTTCAGATAAAGGGAGTTGTTGTGGTACCGAGTGGTGCAGTCGCTGTTTGTAGCAGTAAATAAGACAGACATCCTTCGAACACCATTGCTTCAATTATAAGCGAGGGTCGCATATACATTTCGGTGTGCTGCTCCATCGATACGCGGATATCTGTTACAGGGAGATAGTATCTCAAACTAACCAAACAAAGCGAGGAGTTTCTTTCAACAGTTACAGATCGGAGTTGTAACATCCATTTCCATCGAGCCGACACAAACAAACACACACACTCGCCACACTGGATAAAATTGAGTTGGAGTTGGGAATGACGCTATTCCCTGTGTCGGTCCGATGGAGGATTTGGGTTTGGCGAATTCCTGGAAAACTTTACCTGGTATCACACGTAGTGGCAACAGTGAAGTGTGGAGGAGGTCATGTTATGCTACGGGGTTAGCGTTTGGTCTCATTACAGCGCTTAAGAAAAGCTAAATGCGGAAGAATGTGAACACTTTTGCAACATTGTCTACTGCGTACAGTACAGGGGCAGTTCAGAGACGGTGACTGTGTCAGAATGTGTCACACAGTCATAGAGCGGCATGTGTGAGGCACAGATTTGTTAACAACATTTGTGAAAAGGACAGGTCTGGCTAGAGTCCCCGACCTCATCGCAACGAAACAGCCTCCAACATCATTAACTTCTCTGGTGCCGGCTCCATAGTGAATCAGACACCTTACTTGGGAGTGCCACCATGAAAGTTTATTGTGTCATACTAATATTCACTAATGGGTGACCGAATATTTTTGGTCACATAGCGTAGGCTGCTCTGGACTCTTACTGCCAGGTCTTTGTAATGGTTATTGTTTCAAATGATTTGTCACCTGGAATATTTTGCAGTATTTCTGTTCAAAGTCAGCTACTAGTCTCTGCACAAAACGTCGATCTGCTGCAGGAAGTAATTAGTGTCTAAATACCTTTTAGTGTACGTGTACTGAGTCTTCCATTTCTTTTCAACGATTTGATACATGCCTAAACAAGTAGACATCAAACGCCTGTCAGCCAATACGACCTTCATCGCTAAGGAACGCTTTTGTTCTTCGGTGTCGCCTGCTGTGTAGCGAACTCGTCTCATCAGGTCTGCTCTGAGTTGTATATCTGACGGACAATTTGGCTGTCTTTTAATATTCTGGAGACGGGGAGCAACATCTGGCGGCAGATACATTATTCATCCGGCGGCGGCGCAGGCGTGGCCTGGGTCCGTCGGTCGCAAGTGTGGCAGATTCCGGAGCTGGCTGCAGGTTGCAGGCCGTAGACCGGGCGCCGCTACCCTTTCTCTGTACGCACCTCACGTCGCACGTTTCGCAAAAGACGATGCCAAGGGCTTGCTCGATTTGTCAGCAGAACTGTCTTTCCTACGAGCACGTCCGGAACTTTGCGACTGGTGGAGAAGCTGTCATAGACAGACCATGAGCTTACTGAGTATGGGACGAGATTTGTGGCTGGATTTCAGACTTCCCTGGAGACTGAACTCAACACGTCTTTCGTAAGAGAAAAAATGAGTGCTCCAAGGAAGTTTATAGGATCGTTCATTTTTAAAATTAATATTAATGACCTCGTGGGTAAGGGTGACGGCTGCACGAGGCTATTCACGGAGATGTTGTTGTCTGTAGGGAGGCTGGGACGTGACAACACTGCAGCGGAATGCAGGAAGACCTCTAGAGCATCGACGGCTGGTGGAGGATTCTACATTGACTGGGTACCTAAACAGATGCAGTGTATTCTGTATGAATATGAGAAGAGATCCATTATATTCGATTATAGCATCGAAGAAAATTCACTGGGAACAATTACTACCGTAAAATACCCAGGAATGACCATCAAGAGCGAATAGTAGGAAAAGCAGAAATGAAATCTTCAAATTTCAACCACATTTGTTAGTTAAATGACTTGTTATTTGTATAAATACGCTGTAGAAGTAGAATATTGTTTTCACACTGCAGCGGAGTGTGCACTGATACAAAACTTCCTGGCAGGTTAAAACAGTGCCTCGGACCGAATATCTAACTTAGGAACTTTGCCTTTCGTGGGAAAGCGCAGTATAGAGGTAAGTAGGAAGGTAATGGTGGAAGTAAGATTGTCAAGACGAGTCGTTAGTCGTGCTTAGGTAGTTCAGCTGGCAGAACACTTGTCCGAGAAAGGCAAGGGTCCCGAGTTCGAGCCTCGGTCCGGTACACAGTTTTAATCTGCCAGTAAGTTTCACTGTAGGAGCACATTTCTCCACTACTGCTAGGGGTGGGAGTATGGATATGATGAAGTGATGTAAAAATTTTAGAAAACGTCAGGTTGGTATTTATTTCCTGTATTGAGTTGACTTAGAACACTTTCAAAAGTATGAAATGCAGTTTTTCTAATATTTGTGCTGCTCATTGTACGAATCAGACAGCGACAGTTAGCACTGCAGCGACCAAGTAATTTTCTCAATGTGTTTCTGGATCTAAGATCAAGCCACACGGCTGAATATCACAGATAAATTTAACATCCTCCCCCGTATTGACGGCATAGAAATAAGCATATCTCGCGTAGAGAAGCAACATAAAGGTTTGAAAACAAATAAATCAGCAGGTCCGGATGGAACCCCAGTTCGATATTACAAAGAGTACTCTACGGCACTCTCCACTTACATTGCATTTATCGTGAATATCTCGCCCAGCACACTCAAGCAACTGGAGAAAAGTGCAGGTGACTCCAGCATCTAGGAAAGGTAAAAGAACGGACCCTCAAAATTACAGACCAGTATACCTAACTTCTGTTTGCTGCAGGATCCTTCAACACATTCTCAGCTCGAATACAATAAACTTTCTTCAGGATAAGCAGGTTATCTCCAAGAATCAGCATGGTTTTAGAAACCATCGCTCGTGCGAAACTCAGCTTGCCCTTTTCTCACATGATATACTGAGAAATATGGATGAAGGGCAAAAGGCAGATTTCATATTTCTAGATTTCCTGAAAGCGTTTGACACAGTGCCCCATTGCAGACTGTTAGTGAAGGTACCAGAATGTGGAATAAGTTCACAGATATGTAAGTGGCTCTAAGACTTCTTAAGTAATAGAACCCAGCACGTTTTCCTCGACGACGAGTGATCACCAGAGACAAGAGCATCGTCTGGAGTGCCCCAGGGAAGTGTGATAGGACCGCAGTTGTTCTCTGTGTATATAAATGATTTGGTGGACAGGGTGGGCAGCAATCTGCGTTTTTTTGCTGATGATGCCGTGTTGTACAGTAAGGTGTCGAAGTTGAGCGTCTGTAGGAATATATAAGACCACTCAGACAAAATTTCCAGTTGGTGTGATGAATAGTAGCTAGACACAGATGTGGAAAAATATAACTTAATGTGGATGAGTAGGAAGGACAAACATGTAATGTTCAGATACAGTATTATTATTGTCCAGCTTTGCACAGTCAAGTCGTTTAAATATCTGGGCATAGCGTTGCAAAGTGATGTGAGGTGGAACGAGCATGTGAAAACTGTGGTGGAGAAGACAAATGGTCGGCTTCGGTTTGTTCAGAGAATTTTAGGAAAGAGTAATTCACCTGTGAAGGAGACCGCATATAGGACGCTGGTGCGATCTATTCTTGAGTACTGCTCGAGTGTTTGGGATCCGTACCACGTCGGATTGAAGGAAGACATCGAAGCATTTCAGAGGAGCGATGCTTGATTTGTTACCGGTAGGTTCGAACAAACTTTGTGTTACGGACATGCTTCGGGAACTCAAATGGGAATCTCTGGTGGGAAGGCGACGTTCTTTTCGTGAAACACTACTGAGAAAATTTAGAGAACAGACATTTGATGCTGACTTTCGGCTCTTATGGGGACGTACAACAGTGGTTTTTCCCTCCCTCTACATGCGTGTTGAATAGAAGGGGAAATGACAAGTAGTGGTACGGGGTACCTCTCGCCACGCACCTAACGGTGGCTAGCGGAATACCTATGTTGAAGTTGATATAGATGTAGATCCTCTCAGGAGTCGTATGGTGTAAAACAGTAGAGATTCAGCCATATATGTATGTCACATGTGCATATCTTCAACAAGTTCTGCTAAGCTCTTGGATAAATTTTAACCAAACTTGGTACTCGTAAAACTAACTAGCAGGAAAGAAATACGGTGGCACTAAACAATGCCATTCATTGGGATGAGAGTAAGGGATGAGAAAGGGGAAGGAGGAGGTGGCAAAGAGAGAGGTATGAGGAGATGGATAGAGAGAAAGGGAGGAGGAAATAGAGAGGTGGGAGGGGGAGATGGACAGAGAGTGGCGGAGAAGGAGATCGACAGATGGACACGGAGAGGAGGGAGTGACACAGAGATCGTGCGTTATCTACCAAGCTGTTCTGAAAGAATTCCTCCTTTTTTTGGCACGTGGATCAAGTCTACAGACGTGTAACACAGTGCCGAGAACGCCATAACAATGAAAACGAGTTTTGTTAAAAATTAGACTTTAGAATGTTTTCCACATCCATTCTTCAATTAACATACGAAAACACACAGTGCAATGTTTACACGTTTACGAGTCAGGGCTAAAGTCAGACACGGATCGAGTACTAGAGTTGGATTAACAATAAATTAATGATCTGTGGTACACTGGCCAACTTGAGTGTTGTTTTAGGCTGTTCTCAATGCTTGTCAAGGCTAGGTCCACATCGTCGTCTTAGGAAAACAAAAAAGCAACAGTTAAGATATGTCAATAAATGACACAAAATCATGATACGAGTTCAGGCTTGATCGCTTTTTATTTCCATATGCATTTCGGGTAAGCCATAATCACAGAATCTATCAGACAAGAGAACAACAAACGAGAGGTTTTATAAATACACTTTTCCAAACAATATAAAATAAAAATAAAAAAGACACAACGCATTAAAAGGACACCAATACACATTAGATCATCAGATTCCGATGTACATCTATGGTACGTTCCATCCATCCTACGTTATCGTGTGGAGAGAACTGACGAGATGTTGTGTACAGATGTCCTTCCAATGTAGATTTTCTTTACAGTTTATTTATACACAAATGATCTGTATAAAAATAGTTATCATTTGAAAGTTTCAGGCATATTAAAAATCTGTGCCGGAACAGGACTCGAACACAGAAACTTCACTTCCCCGGTCCATGCTCTTACCGACTTTAGCTTTCATTTTGTTCGGTATTGTTCGTTGAGTTTGATCTGGGTGGAAGTCACATCACATCTCTTCAAGCTGATCGTTGATTATTTTACTCAGTTTTTTTATTACAGAAGACAACCAGCCCTCTGACCGGACACGCTGAGCTACCATGCCGGCACCGACTGAGCCATCCTAGCACGATTCGTACAGTAAACTAATTAGTACAAATGTTTATATGTGGCGTACAGTTCATACGATTTGCAGGCCGATAGCGAACACAATTTTCTTCACTTAGTGTAACAGACAGTTGCGACTAGAGCAAGGGCATCTGGCTACGGGAGCAATATAAAAATATTTGATAGATTCTGCACACTGCACATTATTATTGGAGTCAATCACAGGATGAACAGTCATCACCGAAGTGTATTGCGCCCATTAGGCGTCTGAACGAATGAAACGCAGCAGTGATGAGTGCAAAACCGAATGTATTTGGTTTTGGCTGTAAATATGTTAACAGCGAGGTGTTCATTACCAAGAGAAATTTAACTGCACGCATTTTAGCATCATAATTCCTAAACAGATTTCAGCGTGTAGTTATCAATCTTCAGAAACATCAAAACTGTAGGAAGTCTTAAACCATGCTTACAGTACTATTATTTCTGAGCTTTCGGCACTTTGTATCATACAGTCGATGCAGACGTTCTGTCGTTTTTATGAATGCTGCCCGCGCTGAGCAGTGTCCCGCTGCGCTAACAACAGAGGCGTTACCACAGTTCGACCAAAGATTCTACGATTAAAGACAGTCGCGTGTGAAGCACGGCGCGAACACAGCCGGAAAAATCTCTGGAGGCATTTCCTATATTTGTTTATTGTTCGTAGCTCTCCCATAAACTACGCTTCGCCGTGTGTGTGTGAGACATGTTTCACATCGATGAGGAGCTCGTAACTCGCCACACAGCATATATTTCCGATACAACGCGACGCTCCCTCATTCCAGAGATAGCAACAGCGTCTTCCCCGTCGGAGCCAAAGAATTTGTCGCCGCGTCGTACGACACACCGCCGAGTCGGCCCGCTGCTCGCCCGCGGCCAGCCGTTAAAGATATTCGATACGGGGACTTTGGGAGCCAATATATATAAAGGCGCGGGGGAGCAGGGCCAAGCGACAGCGTCGTAACTCGCACGCAGCGCTGAATCACCGGGCCGTATTATCCGCGCGAGATCGCCGATCAGACACGGCGCATACGCCGCCCCTTCCCCGCGGCGTTAACTCTTCCGCGGCTGGAGACAAATGTAAGACAGCGCCGAGTACAGGACAGGGGAGCCAGCCGCCTGGAATAAGCCGATCCTCCGCGCCTGCCCATGTGGCCCAACTTGTACGTCTGCGACCGTATCCAGCCTCCAGCTCAACACAGCGAGGACTTCAGAGGGACACAGGTACACGTTTGCAAATGGAGCTGCAATAGTCGCTACAACTTGTACTACCACTAGGTCTGCACTCCGCAGACCAGCTAATGATGTCTGACGGAATGTGCTTTACGTACCACTGTTACTCCCCACCCACCTCCGTCCTTTCCAGTTCCAGTTCCAAATGTTTCGCTAAGAGAACGATTCTTAGAGCCCTTCCGTATGTACTCCAGTATCTCTAATTTCACCTTCGTTGTGTTTTCGCGGGATTTTCATTGTCATTAAAGATAAGCCCACCTCTCAAGTGGTAGTAGATACGTCCCTGGTTATTAAATATACGAGATTATTATAAATGATGGAAG
The DNA here is from genome assembly GCF_021461395.2 of Schistocerca americana. Classification (NCBI taxonomy): domain Eukaryota; kingdom Metazoa; phylum Arthropoda; class Insecta; order Orthoptera; family Acrididae; genus Schistocerca; species Schistocerca americana. Next base: position 263,972,596 of record NC_060122.1, on the reverse strand, counting down.
AGATTTGGCGGGTCGGGGTGGCCGAGCGGTTCTAGGTGCTACAGTCTGGAACCGCGCGACCGTTACTGTCACAGATTCGAATCCTGCCTCGGGCATGGATGTGTGTGATGTCCTTAGGTTAGTTAGGTTTAAGTAGTTCTAAGTTCTAGGGGACTGATGACATCAGAAGTTAAGTCGCATAGTGCTTAGAGCCATTTGAACCATCTGACACATTTGTTGTGGATGTATTGGGTAAATGCAGAGCTAGTAGCGTTTTGCCGTAGGTTTCATAAACACCACAGGTACACATAACAGAGATGTTAGTGATCAATACTATGTTCTCCTTCACTATTTACAACAGTCTATCAGCTCTGGGGTAACTTTCAGTAATCACTTGCTTTTGCGACGGAGAACTGGTCGAGTCTTATCTGCAGCATATTTTCGTCCTGATAAAAGTTCCTTCAAAGTGGCTAGAGAGCGGAAAATGTGAAACTATGAGGGCATAAGATGAGGTGAAAGAGGTGGGTGCGGAATGATTTCCCAAACCAAGGTTTCCTGTGAATCTAGCAGAACACGGGCGGGCATTATCGTATAGTAGCATCACTCATCTGGTCTTCCTGGTCGTTTTTCTTGGATTGCTTCTGCAAGAACTCTCAATTGTTGACAATAAATGTCAGCAGTAATGGTTACACCCCGGTTGAAGCAATTCGTAGGGCATTAGACCGCCGCTCTTTCACCAGATGTGTGACATCTTTTGTGGATGCATGCAAGTCGTTATATGGGGAGGCGCGGCTTTCTTTGGACTCAGCCATTCTTTTCCTTATGTTAATATAAAAAGACATCATTATCGTAACTAGTAACGATACGGGATAGGAATGCTCAGTGTTGTTCACGAATCAACTGATGACGAACAAGCAGAGGTTGATATACTGGTGTGACGTCGGTGGCATTTGTTACGTCATATACAAAAAATTACATGTATATTTTATATATTTCTATTTTTAATTTATCAGTATGAAATTTTTGTTTTGTTTGAGCATGACTCTTTCTCTAAGGGATATTATCTTTTCTTATAACTTTTACTTACGTGCATAAGTAAATATGAAACGGGTTCTTGAAGGTCCGCTGTTATTCATGTACCAACTTTAGATTTTGAACGTGGTGACTAAAATATAGTTGCCGTAAACTATATTGAATGTAATTTTGTTTATTTCTATTTATTGACTGCAGAGCAAGGCTCGAGAGAATTTCGATTGTTGCCGTGGAGCGGCCAAGATAAAACTTACTGAACTCATGGAATCTGTATAATTTAAAAAAAATGAGCTTTAACGTAAATTAATTATCTGTTGCAATTTAGAAAGGTTCTTACAACGAAATCTCTCGCATTTACATTTACTGTTAACACTTTAAAAATAAATTAATACTTCGGCGCATAATGGTCGACCAGAGGCTGCATCGGAAAATGAGCTTCTCGCAGCGCAAATTACTGAAAAAAAAATGCTTATTAAAAATAATTAGCCACTGCGAGCATTTGAGGTGACAACTGTTACAAAGAAAATCATTTTGTGATAACAATAATATTTTATTTTAGTAGAAATACGAATAACTTACATAAAATATGTGTAGCCGCTCAATGGCTGCCTTCCGTATAGCGAAACAAAACAGTGTGTGTACCATAAAATAGCCCTTCCTCCTCGGCCGTACAATCGCGTCTCGTTCGATCCTTTTTTGTTTTCACAGACATTAAATGAAGATGCTACTCTTAAATTATCGCTGCATATCAGTTGTTTAAAGAACATTAACTATATCTTTTACATTAATTATGTTCATAAAATACTTTATCTGCGGTTTACAACCGATAAAAATGTCAATATTTATGTGACGTACCCTCACACTGGGCACCCGCTGATTTTTATGATTTTGGCTTGCTTCCCCATTACATGCAAAAGCCGCACGAAGGTGGATTGATCACGGTTCATCACTTTTGCCAGTATTCAAATACACTGACGTGCATAATTGAGGATTAATGATTTTAAACGATCTTCATGAAATCCCGAAGGTCTCCCTAATGTGGAGAATCACTAATGTCAAGACGATCCTCCATAAAACAGAAATTCTTGCTGTCCTATGTGCAATGGCATTGTCTCCTTATACGGCGCAAATGTTTCTGGTTGTCCCCGTTCCCGTCATCCATCTGTTGAAATGAAACAGAAGAATCTCCACTAGGCATTCCATTTTGTAGTGTCCACAGCTCCACTCACTATCTCAAAATGACAAAAACAACTCCCTTCACTACCTCCAAATAACAAAATGACAATATGTAAACTCAAATACCAACAGTGAACTACAAATAAAAAATGATAATCGATAAATAAACCCATACTAACCGGGATACCAACATGCAAAACAAAAATCCCACGAACTTATCCACCAATCTAATATTATAAATGGTTGAAGCGATTTCACAGATTTTCTGAAGCTGTGTTATCTGATTTACTGTCACAGAGCTTCGCACAGACATAGAAGAACTCAAAAAGTTTATTTTTACATATTTCAAGTGTTCCATATCTGCCCTTCTACTGATCCAGTAGATATCAATACATCAAGACGACCATCAGGTTCTTCCCCAGCTCGGAGCAGCGTATCCGTATCAGTCTGTTCAAAGTCTGGTGATATGAGCTCGCAGTTCTGGTGGGTTTGTTGCTAGAGAAGTCCTAAACACTGAAACTTTTTCACATAACCCCCACTCAAATAAACCGCATGGAGTATTCGGGAGAGAGTGAAGGCCATGACACGAAAAGCTGATCACCAACATGACTACGACTGATACTACTGTTTTTCAGCTTTCTGTTTAAGAATTCAGGAACATCGTGATGGAAGTGGGATGGTGCACCATCCGGTTAGCAGATGAAGTCCATACCATCCGTCACAATTTGTGACATGAGCCAGTTTTCCTGCATTTCCAGAAAAAAGTGTCCTGTAAGAGTGCTGCATACTAGCGTGGGGATTCTTTATCCTCCACATCCGCACATTCTGCCTGTTTACTGTGACATTCACAAGAGAAGATGAGCTTTTCAGGAAATCCACCCCCTTGCACAAACTGTTGCAACGAAGTCGGAAATTCAAACCCTCTGACTTTGTCATCGGGAGTCCGGGGTTGTAGCAATTGCAGGCGCTATGGCTTCATCGTCACTCGCTTTCTCGAGATCTTCCAAACGGTTGGTTGTGGTATGTTCAACTAAATGGATCATTTCTTCATTGACTTTGTGGGCTCACTCACTACAAGCCAATCTGTTGATTTCCTCTTAAAGACGCATCCAGAAGCTTTAAATCACAAGTACTATCAACGAATGGAGTTGGCAGTTTGTGGATCTTTGTTGCACTGTTATGCAGACTGATGTGAACACACTACACACTTCAAGCACTGCAACTTACGCACCTACTACGTTCTTCGTAGTAATGGATATATTATCAATAGCTTTATACACTGTTAGGCGCGAACGCCTTCTCCTCCTAAAATAACGTGGTTGTCGTGTCAGTTTTATTTTTTTTATTTTATCAAGGAAAGGACTGGTACTTTATCTCAGCTTCTACAGAGAGGTCCACTGATAGTGACCGCGCCAAATATCTCACGAAATATGCATCAAACGAGGAAACTACAAAGAACGAAACTCGTCTAGCTTGAAGGGGGAAACCAGCTGGCGCTGTGGTTGGCCCTCTAGATGGCGCTGCCATAGTTCAAACGGATATCAACTGCGTTGTTTTAAATAGGAACCCCTATTTTTATTACATATTGGTGTAGTACGTAAAGAAATACAAATGTTTAAGTTGGACCACTTTTTTCGCTTTGTGATTGATGGCGCTGTAATAGTCACAAACGTATGGCTCACAATTTTAGACGAACAGATGCTAACAGGTAGGTTTTTTAAATTAAAATACAGTACGTAGGTACGTTTGAACATTTTGTTTTGGTTGTTCCAACGTGATACATGTACCTTTGTGAACTTATCATTTCTGAGAACGCATGTTGTTACAGCGTGATTACCTGTAAATACCACATTAATGCAATAAATGCTCAAAACGATGTCCGTCAAGCACAATGCATTTGGCAATAAAAAATGGGGGTTCCTATTTAAAAAAACGCAGTTGATATCCATTTGACCTATGGCAGCGCCATCCAGCGGGCCAATCACAGCGCCATCTGGTTTCCCCCTTCAAGCTACACATATTTCGTTCTTTGTACTTTTTTCGTTTGACGCTTATTTCGTGAGATATTTGGCCCGGTCACGATCAATGGACCACGCTGTATGGCAGTGTGTCACATCACCAACAGCTTTAATCTTGGCACAATTCAGCGCACCTTTACCCGTATGGACAAAGAGTCTGATTCATCTACTTTACAATGAGTCTTTGTCCTAATCTATTGAAAATATATCTATATTGATAATATATCTATCATTGATAATATATCTATTACTACGAAGAGCTTTCTTGGCGTGTGTCACCATCTTGCCTAGCTGCTCACTGCTGTGCTCTCATGGTTTGTGTCTGAAATGCGGCTACAGCAGTACAAATGATTCTGAGTTTTACTATGTAAATGTTGAGCTTTGTCACAATATACCAATTATGTGGCTACAGTAAATATATGAAATCTCTTCAATTTTTTATAATAACCATGCACTCTTATATGAGTTTAAGTGAAAGTTGACGTAATTTGTAATTTAAATAGTAATCTCAGCTTATCACCATCATGTGTAACACATGTGAACCACAGGTTAATTGTAACATCTATTGCTGCCCTGTACAATGTCCTCCTCTCCACTGGATTTTACCCCGACCTGTGGAAGACTTCCTGTGTCCTGCTGTTCCCTAAACGTAACAAACCCCCCTCTGATAACTATTCCTATCGTCCCATCTGCCTCACCTCCGTGTTCAGTAAGGTCTCTGAGGCCATCCTCTCTCACCGTATACACCGCCACCTTAACGGGCACCAACTCCTTCCCCTTACCCAATGCGGCTTCCGGCCTTCCTTCTCAGCTGACGACCAGCTCCTTAACCTTACGAATCTTCTTTCCCTCACTTAACTCCCGTCGCTCCGCTATTTTTGTTTCCCTTGATCTCCAGAACGCCTATGACCGTGTCTGTCATCCCAGGCTCCTCTTCAGACCTGTGCTCTCCCCATCAACTTCGTCCCTCTCATTGCTTCCTTACTCTCCCATCGTCCCTCCTATGTGACTATCCACAATTCCAACTCCCATACTTTCTATCCCTCTGCTGGCGTGCCCCAAGGCTCTGTCCTTTCCCCTCTCCTCCTGTACACTGCTGATATACCCAAACTTCCCCTACCTGTTCATCTTCTCCAGTTTGCTGATGACACCGCCTTCCTAGCCCTTTATCCTATCCTTCAACTGTTCCAACGTACCCTCCAAACCTACCTTGACCAATTCACCACTTAGTGCAACCAATGGTTCCTCCGTATCAACCCCTCCAAGACCCAGGCGATCATTATAGGCTGCACCACCCACTCCTTCCGTCTCCATGATTTCTACCTCACCATTTATGTCCGTCCTATAAACCTCACTTCTACCCTCAAATACCTTGGCCTCACCCTCGACCGCCACCTCACCTGGACTCCCCGTCTCCTTACCATCCAAAACAAAGCTCACAACAGACTCTGCCTCCGGAAACTCCTGTCCAGCTGGATGTGGGGTCTGCACCCTTCCACCATCCTTCACACCTACAAGTCCTTGATCCGCCCCATCCTCTGTTATGGCAGCATAGCTTGGATTTTCGCCCCTCCCCAGTTCTATAAAGCCCTCCAAATCCTCGAACGCCATGCCCTCCGCGTCACCTGCCGCATCCACCTTCCGTCCCCACCCGCATCCTCTATGACCTCATCCCCTTCCCCCACCTTCTCCTTTTCATCTGCACACTATATATTTTCCGCCGCCTTGATCCCCCTTACCCCCTGGGGTCTCCCTTCCTCTCCACCCCCAACCTGTTGCACACCTTTACCGCTGTGTCCCACACTCTCTCCATCTCCACACCCTCCGCCTGCTTTCCCAATGCAACTTCCATCCACCCCTCCCGGATGATGAGCTTCGCCTTGACATCTACCCTTCCTACCAACTCTAACCCCATCTTCCTGCCTCCTCCTCAGGGCTCTCTACGACTCTCAAGAAGTACTGTGAAATATTAATCGATCTTTTTCATACTCAGTATACAAAATTTTACGGATAAAGTTACCACACAGTTAAAATTTCATGTAATTAACTTACATACCTCCAAAGACATAAATTTTTACCTAAAACACATAATAGCCGTGGTGGCATTGTGAACCAGAGTAAGCACTATAATGTCTTCATCTATATCTGATTAACTGAAACTACAGCTACGAAGGTTGGTTCATATACTCTAATTTTCTAGAGACGTCCTTAGTTTCATTACCACAGGTTTCTGACGCAGTTTTATGTACATTGGGAAATTATTATTTCATTGTGTTTTGGTTGTGTGAGTGTTTTAGAGATACTGCGAGAGTGAAAGGAGAACATACGTAAATTGAGAACCTGATACTTTCTTAAAACTATATAAATGTAAGCGTGAGAAAGTTGTTTTCTAATAGCGGAATTTGTGATGTAGATGGGAGTGAGATTGATTTTGTAAAAGGCAGCCAAAAGGGGCGTTGTGTATTAAATTTATTAGTAATTTATTTTGTGGAAAGGAATCTATTTGGTTCTCACTAAATTTTATTTAGTTTCGGAATTACGAAATTTCTAGTCTAAATTACTTGTCTCAATGTAACTGGCTGACATTAGAAATACCGTGAATATAGAAGTGCTCGACATAATCTGATTGGTTGCTTAACGCACTGACCAATAGGAATTCAGCAGTTCCTGCGCATTTGAGTTAGACTATGTGCTTCAGATGTATAAGTCGATATAGCCGCTCGGTAGCCGTCTTCAAGTAAACACCTATGTTAAATCGTGCTGATCAGATTTGTGCCAATATGAAGAAATCTGCTCATTTGATCAGTTCTCGTATAGTTGATGAAAAGCGACTACAGTGTTGAGTATTTTGAGAAAGTTTGACCTTTGTGAGCAATTTATTTTAGGAGATTTCGCGTGTAAAAATTTCGAGCCGTACATAAAACTCGACGTGGCGTGTTTCGTGCAAAGTGCGACACATTATGGCGAGCACTTCTGTACAAGAAGACTACCGAACGACTGACTAACTCGCAAATAGTCGTAGTTCACCGACAGTTTAGGACGTACAAAATATCGGGTCGGACTAAATATCTTGTGGCTGCGTTTGGGTGTGAACTTTTTACAGAGACAGTCAGTAACATTGCATAATTAGTGTCGTCATATTAAATAAAGTCTTGAGAGCCATTTTCCGTGCTTTAAAGACAATAAACCAGCTTACAGGAAATTTTAGAGATTTCTCAAACGAGTCATGCAAGAATCCCGAACGTCCGATAGTTTACCTAACTTTCAGATGCTGTCCACGGTCTGGAGTTTATGGTCTTTGCATGGTAGGTATTTAGCTGACTTTTCATCAAAGCTGCTCTTATCAACTAAACCAGTATCTACCAATGCAGAGTGAAGGGGCAGACAACCTGAAACCTATCGAGGTAGGTGAACAGACTGTTTAAAGGATAGTGAGAGACCTACCCGCCCCGCCGCAGACGGACATTTTCAGCAACGTCTCTAAAACAATGTTCATCACTCGGCGGTTCGAACACTGTCTCTCAGTCACTAGCTTCAAAACATTCATGACCCCTTATGGGGAAGTGGTAAGAATGTTTCTTTTTATCTCCTCTAAGCACTCTCAAAAATCTGTAAACGTAGTTTTTTCTACGTACATACACAAACGCACGCACGCACACACACACACACACACACACACACACACACACACACACACACACACACACGCATACACACACACACACACACACACACACACACACACATTTGTATGTGTACATGCATCGGTGTAAGCAAGTGAGTGAACATCAAGAGTGGTGTAGTAATTCTCTTTTTTTCTAATTCTATACCTCAGTGGAGAGATTGGGAGGTACTGTTAAAGCACTAGCTTTTGTGAAAACGGTAAGTGAAACAAGCCTGCGAGGTACTACAGCCATCTACCTCAAATTAGGTAAAAGACAGTACAGAAATCAGAAATGTTTTGCGAGTACTAAATTATCACTCACGTCCAGTTTTCAGTATTGTGTGTTACATAGAAGCATACACATTAAATGGCGTCAAATGGCATTAAAGACACCCTGGATTCATTACCAAGGAATATCCTTACAAGCAAAACTTTAACAGTGGTTGCTTTGATATCAACATAGCGAATCAAAACGTCCCAACGCGATTTGTTTATCCATTCTTGTAGTACAGTCTCTGCTATCCTTGTGGATAGATACGTACTTTTTCATCTCCATTTCTAGCGTCCTTCTGCTACACCATGCCTCAAACGATTCGATTATCTTCTGTCCCGGTCTTCTCGCATCCTCTGACCTAAATACGATGCTATACTCTACAAGTATGTTCTCAGATATTTCTTCCTCGAATTAAGGCCCATAACTGAAACTGGTAGACTTCTATTAGTGAGAAGTGTCCTCTTCGCCTGTGCTTCGTATGTCCTCTACGCGTCGTCCGTTATAAATGATTACACTTCCAAGGTAGCAGAACATACTTAAATTTGAAAAATGCCACGTACCACCTTGAGCACTTGGTAAAATTCTATATTTCACAACCATTTTCGGTCGACTGACCATCATCAGTTTCGTAATAGTATTTACAACATCATATCAGGCGAAGTATATAATCATTAATGTCACATTATTGAACCATGAATTAGACACTGTTTTCATATCGTAAAATGAATTACATCGTTAATTGTATAACCATATGAAGACAGTGTGTAATTCATTGTTTTATATCTAACGTCAGCTGTGAATACTATTATGAACCTGGTGAGAGTCAATCGATGATGCTTTTCCGCAAGTCTCGTGGTGTGTCGGCAGTCTCATACGTTCTACACACCAACATGAATAGTCTTTGTGTTGCCACTCCCCCAATGATTTTAGAAATTCTGATGGATTATTGTCTACCCACAATTCCTTACTTGATCTTAAGTCACCCAAAAGTCTTTTAAGTATTGTTTCTAATCCTGGTTCCCCTATCTCTTCCCTGTCAACTCCTGTCTCTTTTTCCGTCATGTCATCAGTCTAGTCCTCCCTCTCATAGAGGTCTTCAGCACATTCTCTCCACCTATCCACTCTCTGCTCTGTATAAAATGGTGGAATTCCAACTGAACACTTAATGTTAGTGTCCTTGCTTTTAATTTCACCAAAGTTTGTTTTTATTTTTCTGTTTCTTGAGTCAGTCACCCGACAATCATTTCTCTTTCGATTTCTTCGCATTTCTTCATCCTGCCATTTCGTCTTAGCTTCCAAGCACTTCCCATTTGTACCTTTCCCAAGTGACTGGTATTTCTGTATTCCTGAATTTCCCTGGAGTTATTTGTATTTTCTTCTTTCTTCGGCCAACTGAAGTATTTATTCTGTTACCCCTAGTTCCCTCACAGTTACCTTCCTTGTATCTCGTAACTATGTTTTTGTTTTTAGCTTCCGCAATTGCCATTTTTAGAGACGTCAAATCCTCTCCAAAAGGAACTACCTAGTGAACTATTCGGTTCTGCAGTGTCCTTAGCCTTATAGAACTTCAAGAGTGTCTCGTGATTCATTAATACTTCCATACCCCACTTCCTTGGGCATTGATTCTTGTTGTGTCGCCTCTTTAGCATAAGCCTGTTCATGATAGTTAAAAAACTATAATGTAATTCTGTATCTGTCGCTGGGTACGCCTTACAATCCGATATCTGATTTCGGAATCTCTGTCTGACCATGACGTTCCCACACCTCCCGCCCTTTTCCAAGTATACCTCCTGCGATTCTTGAAAATACATTCGGTTATTAGCATCTGAATTTTATTGCAGACCTCAGTTAGCCTTTGTCCTGTCTCATTCCTACTGCTAAGTCCATATTCTCTTGTAACAGTTTCTTGTTCTCCTTTCCCTTCATCTTCATTCCAATCACCCATGACTACTAGATTTTCATCTCATTTTACTTACTGAATTACCTGTAGAACATCCTCATATACTATCGCTATCTCTCTATATTCTTCATTACCTGTTGAATATCCTCATACACCATCTCTATCTCTTCATATTCTTCTCTTGTAACGTCGGCATGTACACTTGAACTATTGTTGTCGGTGTTGGTGTGCTGTCGATTCTGATGAGAAAAACCTGCCGCTGAACTGTTCACAATAAATTACTCTCTGTTCTACCTTCCTATTCACAACGAATCCTACTTCCATTATACCGTATCTGTTGCTGTTGACATTACCCTATACTCGTCAGACCAGAAATCTTTGTCTTCTTTCCATTTCACTTCATTGACGCCCACTACGTATTGATTGAGCTTTAGGAGTCTTTGTATATGACCTAATCGGAGAATAGCAGCTTATGGCTTATATGTGACGACGTAGATTTCCGAGTCTTCTCAGTAACCTCTAGAGGACGGCAGACCATCTTCATTAAGGCCGCTACCCTGCCGTCTGATACGATTCGTTGGAGTCGGCGTTGGGCGTGTACGCACGGCGGCGGCTCCGCCCGTTGTTTTCTGTAGCTGGCGGGCGGACCCCTGCCGCGGCAGCCGTGGGCCCAGACTGCATCAAAGGGCGCCGGCGTCCGCCACTGTAGCCGCGGGACGGCGGGGAGGGGGCGGGTGTGCGGGGGCGGCGGCGGCGGCGGCTTCCGGCGCCGTGATTGACGGGCGCGCCTGGCGCTGACGGCCGCAGATGTCGCGTCAGCAGTCAGCGGCCTCCTGACAGCCGCGCCCGCGGGCGCCCCGCGGCCGTTTCCGCTCACGGCAATCTCCGGAGAGTCAGCGTCCGTCCAGCACGCTAGACGCAGATCACTATAAGTATGAACTGCGATGCTGAACGCTATTCATCATCACTACCTATGTTTACGGGTAAGATACCTTTCCCTGTTCGAAAACCAAGCAATTTAAAGCTGAGCGCACCATCTTCGTGATCGTCCGATTCTTCTTCTACGTTTGGCTCTGGAGTCACAGGTTTTCCACGGTATCTACGACGGCATGCAGGAAAGTAACGCCTCCGAATTTTTTATTTCCTTCTCAATGTCGATTGAGATATTGCATGTCATGCAACGAGGTGACCAAAGTCATGGGATAGCGATATGCACCCACGCAGATGGCTGTACTATGGTGTACACAAGATGTAAAAGGGAAGCACATTTCCGAATCTGCCATTTCTACTCGGATGATACAAGTGAAAATATTTCCGAACTGATTATGAACGCACGACTGGAATTAATAGACTTTAACTTACAGTAACGTACAACATACATTGTCCTCCTTGTTTAAAATTTCGTAAAACAGTGCGAAATTAACAGATACAATGAATTGCATCAACACTTTTTAATACCTTTTAAAGCAAATTTAAGAACTTTCTTTCATTTAAAGACAAATCATTTGTTGTGGAAGAATTTCCTTTACGCTGTATCAGTGTAGTACGCAATGTTTATACACGTATCAACTGAATTTACAATCTTTTCTGCGCTGCATCCTTTGCGTTATTACGTTAGTTTTGTTCGTTCGTACTATTATTCACAAACTGCATCTCGCGGCGCCAGGTACGTATGGATTACATCGTAATTTGATATTTTGATGTTATGCTACCTTTTGGATCAAATGGCTCTGAGCACTATGGGACTTAACTTAGAACTACTTAAACCAAACTAACCTAAGGGCATCACACAGATCCATGCCCGAGGCAGGATTCGAACCTGCGACCGTGGCAGTCACGCGGTTCCGGACTGAAGCGCCTAGAACCGCTCAGCCACCGCGGCCGGCTATGCTACCTTTGATGATATTGTTTATGTTACCCTTATGTAATATTTTTTCTCCTGTCTTCCTTGTTCCGACTTTTCAAGTTGGTCTGTAGAGCAGGTCGTAAATAAAAAGAAAGTGTCATCCACACGGCTTTATTTTCAGTCTTAGCAGTCTCCAGAAAAATTTTGCGCTTTGGTGGGACAACAATTGTAAATCAAAAATCGCCGTAATTAGTCACAAGTCAATTGTCTTCACGAGACGCGTTTCGTTCTAAGGTTCAAATATCCTACACATTCTGGCAGAAACTGAAAGCATAGATGCAAGAACATTGCTCGTACACGTGGACAAAGCCAAGCCAATATAGATAATTTTCTGATGCCAGTGTTTTAATCCTACAAATTCTGTACCAAGGCAAACAAATTCGTGAACGAATTCGACACAGTAAGTGGTTCCATGTATTCTATATTTCTTAGTTGAAAATACGAATAGTATAAGATGTTTATGTACGTGCGACTGTATGGCCTGCTGATGCTCCAGCTGCCGGATTAGTTTCAGGGAACGATGAATGTGGGTCACCATAAGCTGACCCTGCAAATGACAAGAGTGGCCGGCCGCTGGTGGCCGAGCGGTTCTGGCGCTTCAGACTGGAACCGAATCCTGCCTCGGGCATGGATGTGTGTGTTGTCCTTAGGTTAGTTAGGTTTAAGTAGTTCTAAGTTCTAGGGGACTTATGACCTCAGCAGTTGAGTCCCATAGTGCTCAGAGCCATTTGAACCATTTTGACAAGAGTGTTTTTCAGCCTCCCAAACCCATAGCAAACAAGGTTGTGGAATTACGAGTTGGGAACCTCATTTTTTAAGTTATAGTCCAATGGGCTTGTGGGACAAGTATTCCCGAAAAATAAAGTGAGGCACTCCGTGCAGATTGCACGATGGACCTACACTCGTAGTCACGAATATACGCAGTCCACTCTCATTAGCCGGCCGAAGTGGCCGTGCGGTTAAAGGCGCTGCAGTCTGGAACCGCAAGACCGCTACGGTCGCAGGTTCGAATCCTGCCTCGGGCATGGATGTTTGTGATGTCCTTAGGTTAGTTAGGTTTGACTAGTTCTAAGTTCTGGGGGACTAATGACCTCAGCAGTTAAGTCCCATAGTGCTCAGAGCCATTTTGAGCCACTCTCATTAATGTCACCACCGGCAACCAAGAGGCTACCAACAGTGCGTCCTCAAAGACCGTTCAGTGAACATTGCTGCACACGGGCCTCTGCAGGAGGTGTCTAGTTCGTGCACCCATGCTGCCTCCTGTTCGTCGGCAACAAAGGCTGGAATTGGCAGGTAACTATACGTCCACAGCGTGGCGACAGGTGGCCTTTTCAGATGAAGCACATGTTATGCTCCATCGGATAGATGGCCCTCAACGTGTACGGCGTGAAACGTCAGAAAGCAAACACTCTGCACCCAGGAAGGAGTATTACGGTCTGTGGAACATTTTCGTGGCGTTGCCTGGGTGATTTCGTCACTATGGAAGGCACAATGGATAAACAGATGTAAGCATCTATCCTTGCGGATCAGACCCACCGCCACATACCGTGTGGTTTTCCTCGACATGATGGCATCTACCAGTAGGACAAGGCAACGTCTCACATAGCTAGCTGTGATTGGAAGAGCACCAAGATGAGTATATTGTACTCCTCTGGCCAACAATTTTCCCAGATTTAAATCCAATCGAGAATATGATGACCACTCCGATTAAGCTGTTAGCACCATCATTCCTCAACCGAGAAACCTGGTGCAGTGGCAACCGCACTGGGCTCGACTGACAACACGTTCCTTTCGTTACCTTCCAGAACCTCCCAGAATGTCACTGAGTCTCTTCCTGCACGTCTCGCAGCGGTTCGCGCTACAAGAGATGGTCATTCAGGCTTCTGACGTCTGGTCATATTAATGCGATTGGACAGTGTAATATCGGATGGAACGAGAGAGATTGCGAAAATGTTCTGAGAATGGCACAAACCAAAGGTAGTTAGCATGTCACACGTTGTTCATCATCCTCCTTGCATAAGCGACCTGGTTGTCACTGACAAAAGAAAAGTTATAGGTATGAAAGGCGTATCACTTCGCCGTGGTTCCAATGCCGGAAGGCGCTCGTTTAGTAAGTTAGATTGTACATATACTATCATAAATGGCTCTGAGACTATGAGACTTTACGTCTGAGGTCATCACTCCCCTAGAACTTAGAACCACTTGAACCTCACTATTCTAAGGACATCACACACATCCATGCCCGAGGCAGGATTCGAACCTGCGACCGTAGTGGTCGCGCCGTTCCAGACTGAAGCGCCTAGAACCGCTCGGCCACACCAACCGGTCTACTTTAAGTGCCTCTTTATTTTTTTTTCTTTAAAAAAAAAAGAGCGCACCGCTAGTTCCTGCTACTAATAAGGCGAGTACACTGTTCGCTTGTTACATATTTTTACGAGCTTCAAACAGCAGCGACTTATTTTCATTTATCTGTGTAGTTACTAGTTTATTTTTGTAATTTCTTGCGTGTCTGAGTGCTTATTAGGCACAACCTTTTATTTCAATAACAGTGCAGTGTAGAGTACCGCCGTTGCTATCGACCGTTGTATCGACCCTCGTATCGTACAGGCTTTTGTTTGATTGTTTCGTTAGAACAGCTCAATGTCAGCTAGACTGTCAGTGAGATAGCAATTCTATTTCCCGCTGCTAACAAGGCGAATACACCGTTCGTTTGTTGCACATTTTTACGAGGTAAAACAGGAGCGACAGCAGTAATGGATAGTAACTGTGATTGTTGTGTTCCGATGCGACCTGAGTTGGAGACACTTCGCTCACAGCTACAGACTGCGTTGGTTTCTGCCATACAGCTTGAAGCTGCTGCCAAGGGGCGTCACTGTGGGGGATCGGAGGCGGGGATTCGAGGGACGTCGAGCACGCCCCACGTGTCCTCCGATCGGTCCACTGCTGTGACCGCCCCGGGTACTGCCTGCACGGAGGTTGAACCCTCTCCCGTGGTCGAGTGGAAGATCATTCCAGAGTCTGGCAGGCAGAGAAAAACTTTCCGAAGGGCCCATTGTAGGGCCTCCCCGGTTCGTTTGACGAACAGCTTTCGGGCGTTATCTGCGGCTGACGATGTCTCTGAGCCTGATGCAATCGTCCAACATGTTCCAGAGGAAGCTTCTCGGCCCGCGAGATCTGGGCATTCACAGAGGGTGGGTTTGCTGGTAGTTGGAAGCTCCAACGTTAGGCGCGTAATGGGGCGCCTTAGGAACAAGGCTGCCAAGCAGGGGAAGGCAGCCAGTGTGCACTCCGTGGGCATTCCGGGGGGAGTGATTCCGGATGTGGAAAGGGTGCTACCGGATGCCATGAAGAGTACAGGGTGCAGCCAACTGCAGATGGTGGCTCATGTCGGTACCAATGACGTGTGTCGCTTTGGATCGGAGCAGATTCTGTCTGGTTTTGGGCTGCTAGCAGAAATGGTAAAGACTGCCAGTCTTGCTTCCGAGCCGGCCGTGGTGGCCGTGCGGTTCTAGGCGCTGCAGTCCGGAACCGTGGGACTGTTACGGTCGCAGGTTCGAATCCTGCCTCGGGCATGGATGTGTGTGATGTCCTTAGGTTAGTTAGATTTAAGTAGTTCTAAGTTCTAGGGGACTAATGACCACAGCAGTTAAGTCCCATAGTGCTCAGAGCCATTTGAACCTTGCTTCTGAGATTAAGGTGGAGCTCACCATCAGCAGCATCATCGATAGAACCGACTGTGGTCCTTTGGTGCAGAGACGAGTGGAGGATCTGAATCAGAGGCTAAGGCGGTTCTGCGACCGTGCAGGCTGCAGATTCCTTGACTTGCGCCATCGGGTGGTGGGTTTCTGGGTTCGGCTTAATAGGTCAGGAGTCCACTACACACAGGAGGCGGCTACACGGGTAGCGGGGGCTGTGAGGAATGCTAGAGGGTGTCGGGGAATCACAGAAGGGACGTCCGTCTAAATGTGGACAGGTAAAACACAGTAAGGTAATTGTAGAAACGATTGGTATTGTAGTTGTAAATTGTCGTAGCTGTGTTGGGAAAGAACCAGAGCTACAAGCCATAATAGAAAGCACTGAAACTCAAATAGTTGTAGGTACAGAGAGCCGGAAATAAGTTCAGCCGAAATTCTTTCAAACGATCTAACAGTGTTCAGAAAGGATAGATTAAATAGACTTTTGGTGGAGTATTTGTTGCTGTCAGAGATAGTTTACCTTGTAGCGAAATTGAAGTAGATAGTTCTTGTAAAATAGTATAGTTAGAGGTTATACCTGATAATCGGACTAAACTATTAATTGGATCGTTTTACCAATGCCCCGACTCAGAAGACATGGTTGCTGAACAGTTCAAAGAAAACTTGAGTCTCATTTCAAACAAGTGCCCCGCTCATACATTTATAGTCGGTGGTGACTTCAATCTACCATCGATGTACTGGAAAAATAATAAGTTTCAAGGCGGCGGCAGGAATGAAACGTGCCGGACGGTGTGGCCGTGCGGTTCTAGGCGCTTCAGTCTGGAATCGCGTGACCGCTACGGTCGCAGGTTCGAATCCTGCCTCGGGCATGGATGTTTGTGACGTCCTTAGGTTAATTAGGTTTAAGTAGTTCTAAGTTCTATGGGACTGATGACCACAGATGTTAAGTCCCACAGTGCTCAGAGCCATTTCAAACGTCATCCGAAATTGTACTGAATGTTTTCTTAGAAAATTATTTTGAACAATTAATTCATGAGACCACTCGAAGCGTAAATTGTTGCGAAAGCATTCTTGACCTTTTAGCAACAAATAAATCTGGGCATATAGGGGAATGCAGGGATTAGCGACCACAAGGCAATTGCTGCTGGGCTGAATACGGTAACGCCTACAACCATCAAAGAGAAACGCGAAGTATATCTATTTAAACAAAGCTGATAAAAATGCTTTTAACACATTTTTAAGAGACAGTCTCCACTCCTTCCGATCTGATCATGTAGGTGTAGAAAAGTGGTGGAATGTTTTCAGAGAGATAGTATCGACAGCAATTGAGAGATATACAACACATAAATTAATACGTGATGGCACTGATCCCCCATGGTACACGAAAAGGGTCAGATCGTTGTTGGAGAAGCAAGGAAAAAAAGCATGCCGAATTTAAAAGAACGAAAAATCCTCAAGATAGGCAAAGTTTTACGGAAGTTCTAAATATAGTGTGTACTTCAGTGCGAGATGCTTTTAATAATTTCCACAACCAAATTCTGTCTCTAAATCTGGCAGAAAACCCAAAGAGATTCTGATCATACATAAAGCACACCAGTGGCAAGACGCAATCAATACCTTCACTGCGAGATAACAATGGTGAAGTCACTGATGACAGTGCAACGAAAGCAGTTATTAAACACGGGTTTCCGAAACTCATTCACCAAAGAAGACGAAATAAATACACTCCTGGAAATTGAAATAAGAACACCGTGAATTCATTGTCCCAGGAAGGGGAAACTTTATTGACACATTCCTGGGGTCAGATACATCACATGATCACACTGACAGAACCACAGGCACATAGACACAGGCAACAGAGCATGCACAATGTCGGCACTAGTACAGTGTATATCCACCTTTCGCAGCAATGCAGGCTGCTATTCTCCCATGGAGACGATCGTAGAGATGCTGGATGTAGTCCTGTGGAACGGCTTGCCATGCCATTTCCACCTGGCGCCTCAGTTGGACCAGCGTTCGTGCTGGACGTGCAGACCGCGTGAGACGACGCTTCATCCAGTCCCAAACATGCTCAATGGGGGACAGATCCGGAGATCTTGCTGGCCAGGGTAGTTGACTTACACCTTCTAGAGCACGTTGGGTGGCACGGGATACATGCGGACGTGCATTGTCCTGTTGGAACAGCAAGTTCCCTTGCCGGTCTAGGAATGGTAGAACGATGGGTTCGATGACGGTTTGGATGTACCGTGCACTATTCAGTGTCCCCTCGACGATCACCAGTGGTGTACGGCCAGTGTAGGAGATCGCTCCCCACACCATGATGCCGGGTGTTGGCCCTGTGTGCCTCGGTCGTATGCAGTCCTGAATGTGGCGCTCACCTGCACGGCGCCAAACACGCATACGACCATCATTGGCACCAAGGCAGAAGCGACTCTCATCGCTGAAGACGACACGTCTCCATTCGTCCCTCCAATCACGCCTGTCGCGACACCACTGGAGGCGGGCTGCACGATGTTGGAGCGTGAGCGGAAGACGGCCTAACGGTGTGCGGGACCGTAGCCCAGCTTCATGGAGACGGTTGCGAATGGTCCTCGCCGATACCCCAGGAGCAACAGTGTCCCTAATTTGCTGGGAAGTGGCGGTGCGGTCCCCTACGGCACTGCGTAGGATCCGACGGTCTTGGCGTGCATCCGTGCGTCGCTGCGGTCCGGTCCCAGGTCGACGGGCACGTGCACCTTCCGCCGACCACTGGCGACAACATCGATGTACTGTGGAGACCTCACGCCCCACGTGTTGAGCAATTCGGCGGTACGTCCACCCGGCCTCCCGCATGCCCACTATACGCCCTCGCTCAAAGTCCGTCAACTGACTGTCGCGTCATGCTACCAGTGTTAAAAGACTGCGATGGAGCTCCGTATGCCACGGCAAACTGGCTGACACTGACGGCGGCGGTGCACAAATGCTGCGCAGCTAGCGCCATTCGACGGCCAACACCGCGGTTCCTGGTGTGTCCGCTGTGCCGTGCGTGTGATCATTGCTTGTACAGCCCTCTCGCAGTGTCCGGAGCAAGTATGGTGGGTCTGACACACCGGTGTCAATGTGTTCTTTTTTCCATTTCCAGGAGTGTATTCCTGAATTCCAATAAAGAACAACTGCCATGATGAGAAACGTAGAAGTAGATATCCTCGGTGTAACAAAGCAGCTTAAATCACTTAATAAAGGCAAGGCTTCCGGTCCAGATTTTATACCATTCAGGTTAGTCTCGGAGTATACTGATAAAATAGCTCGATATTTAGCAATTCTATACAACCACTCGCACACAGACAGATCCTACCTAGAGACTGGAAAATTGCTCAAGTCACCCCAATACCCAAGAAGGGAAGTAGGAGTAATCCGCTGAATTACAGGCCAATATCACTAACGTCGATTTGCAATAGGATTTTAGAACATATACTGTATTCGAACATTATGAAGTACCTCGTTCTTGTGAAACACAACTTGCTCTTTATACTCATGAATGTCAAATTGATTCCATATTTTTAGATTACCAGAAGGCTTTCGACACCGTTCCTGACAAGCGTCTTCTAAGCAAACTACGTCCCTGCGGAGTACCGCATCAGTTGTGCGACTGGATTCGTGATTTCGTGCAGAAAGGTCACAGTTCGTAGTAATAGACTGAAAGTCATCGAGTAAAACAGAAGTAATATCCGACGTTCCTCAAGGAAGTGTTATAGGCCCTCTACCGTTCCTGATCTGTATTAACGACTATCTGAGTAGCCATCTAAGACTGTTTGCAGATGATGCTGTCATTTACCGCCTTGTAAAGTCATCATATGATCAAAACGATTTTCAAAATGATTTAGATATCTGTATGGTGGGAAAAGTGGCAATTGACCCTGAATAAAGAAAAGTGTGAAGTTATTCTCATGAGTACTAAAAGAAATCAGCTAAATCTCGATTACGCGATAAGTCACAGAAATCTGAAGGCTGTAAATTCAGTTAAATACTTAGGGATTACAATTACAAATAACCTAAACTGGAACGATCACATAGATAATGATGTGAGTAGAGCAAGCCAAAGACTGCAATTCATTGGCAGGTAGAGCAAACCAAAGACTGCGATTCATTGGCAGAACACTTAGAAGATGCAACAGGTGTACTAAAGAGACTGCTTACACCACGCTTGTCCGCCCTATTCTGGAGTAGTGCTGTGCGGTGTGGGATCCGCATCAGGTGGGACTGTCGGATGACATCGAAAAAGTACAAAGAAGGGCAGATCGTTTTGTGTTATCGCGAAATAGGGGAGATAGTGTCACAGGCATGATAAGTGAATTGAAGTGACAATCATTAAAACAAAGGCGATTTTCGTTGCGACTGGATCTTCTTATGAAATTTCAATCACCAGTTTTCTCCTCCGATTGGGAAAACATGGTGTTGCCACCCAAGTACATAGGAGGAAATGATCATCACGATAAAATAAGAGAAATCCGGGCTCACACAGAAAAATTTAAGTGCTCGTTTTTCCCGCGTGCCTTTCGAGAGTGGAACGGTAGAGAGACAGCTTGAAGGTGGTTCATTGAACCTCCTGCCAGGCACTTTATCGTGAATAGCAGAATAATGACGTAGATGTAGATTTCCTAATCTAATTCCTTCAGCGTCGCCTGATTTAATTTGACTACATTCCGTAACCCATGTTTTGCTTTTGTTGATATTCATCTTATATTCTCTTTTCAAGACAATGAACATTTCGTCAAAGTGCTCTTCCAAGTCCTTAGCTGTCTCTGATAGAATTTGAAACGTCCCCTTTGAACAATTATACATGACTGTGCTTAAACTGACACACAATATTTTGTTAGCGCAACGCAATCTGACTTTCAAAATTCCCTACAAAGGAATGGCCCTGACTAACATTAAACTATACCTTTCACAAATCACTTACCTCACAAAAATCTTCGCTGCTCAAGCTACTGCAATACAGCGAGCGCCACTACTGCCAGCTAAATAAAAGATTCAAACTATGGAAGGCACTAACTACTGATAGGGATAGTTAGCAAATGAAAGATATTAATAGAGAACAAACAATGTATTTACCTTGATATCATCATATATAAATACAGCAGTTCATGACAAATTTCAAAACTCCGCCATCTCTCTCCCCACATCCACCACTGCTGGCGGCTCACCTCCAACTGCGCAACGCTACGCGCTGTTCACAGCCAGCTGCCTAACACTACAATGGCGAGTATTACAACAATGCAAAGCAGCCACAGACTGCACACAGCACAGCCAGTGATTTTCATATTGAGCGCTACGTAACATTGCCAATAAGAAAACATAAACAGCCTACTTACATAGAGAAAACATAAACAGCCTACTTACATAGCCCCCATGCTCCCCATAAACAATTTCACAAATTTTTTTTGGGCAGTGGCCAATAATGATTTGATAAAATTTTTCATAATTACAATAACAAAGAAATCAAATGCACACACTTATTGATACAATGTTGGTCAAAAGCTAAACTTTCTCACAGTCCATAAAGACAGTCCTGACCATTTATCACAGTGAAACTGCCGTTTCTTTTCTCAAAGTCTGAGCAATAGAAGAAAATGCACACGGAAGTAGTGGATTTCCATCCAGTCTTGTGTAGCTGGTGACCAATATGCTGAGAGGAACGCATGGTAAAATTCTCCTTCACTGTGACAATCGTGAATGACCGATCGCATTCTTACAGCTGGTTCATTCTCCAAGTAGCCACACATAAATTCTAACCTGTGTTCCAACGACCAGTTGGGAGGAAAACAATGAGAGAATTGATGGAGCCATGCTTGTGGATGAATGTCGTTGCCAGAATTCTTAAATGTTTTGAATTTACGTGTAGTAATGAACAGCTTATAGTCAAAGTCATCATGTCGGCGAGTCGCATATCGGTCATTGTTACGTCGTTTCGGCGGTTCCATTTCAAAATTCGTTGCACCTTGCCAATTTCTTTCATAATTTCCGAAATGCCCTGTAATATTATTTTGTGGCTTTTCCGTATTTCTAAGTTCCTCTTCCCGTGTTGGAGCGCGAGTGTCCTCTGAAATATGAATTTTTTGTATTACTTGTGCCAACTGATCTTGTACTTCCCGGATTTCTCTTTTGTATTGCGTATTAATTTGATTCTGATTTTGTTTGAATTTCCTAATTTGTTCATACTCTTCTGTGTCAGTGAAGGCTACAGGTCTTGTGTCATTCAGATCATCATCTACCTTTGTAGATAAGTTAGTGACCTGATCCGAAAGTTCGGCTACTTTCTCCGATAGTGAACACATTTCCTCAGTGTGTTTTTCTGAACCAAGTTTCAGAGTGTCCATTTGTGTTGAAATCGAATCTACTGTGTCCTTTAAGTTTTCCTGAGTTTTTGCAAGTTGCGTAACCGAATCGGTAGATGCAACTGAGTCAATTTTAGCCCACAAGGTCTCATGATTTTCATGAACAATGGTTTGCAGTTCTTTTATGGCTGCTTCGTGATTCTGTAATGCATTTTCATGCCGCGAAAAAATAGGTTGAAAATGCTCACAAATTTGTGTTTTTACGTCATTACAGACTTTTTGACATTTCAATTCAATATTATGTAACTCAGTAGTTAAATCTTCACGTGTTTGTTCAAGTGTGGTGCCTAACTTTTGAAGATTTTGTTCCACTGGGTCTAACTTTTTAAGATTTTGTACCCTTTGTTTCTGATTTTGTTCAAGTGTTGTGTCTAACTTTTGTAGCTTTTGTCCCATTTGTTGCATTAACTGTAATAACAATGCACTGGTGTCTGAAACATGTTCCTCAGTGCTTTTCGGCAGTGAATTTGCACCGGCAACATTGACATTTTGACAAGCAGAAAATGTGTCTTGACTTATTTGAGAAAACGGTGAGGACCCAAAACCTGAGTCTACAGTATTTGCAAAATTGTGTCCTGTCATTCCCGATTCCTGAGGCGAGCTGTTGCCGACCGATCGCTCGATAATGCGTCCCTCTTCACTAATTGTTTCACTGTCCACGCCATTGTTTGCCGCCCGCTCCATTTCCCTATGCACAGTTACCAAATTACTACTTTGAATGTCTGTTAATTCATTACTCTGCGGCGCTAACACCCTGCTTTCGTCTTCACTGTCATTTCTCAGTTTACTTTGGAGCCTAGTATTACGTTTTTCACACGCCATTATTGTCACAGTATTTCACACGACAACACAGAAAAACACAATTTGAAGATCAAAAATAAGAGAACACATTAACATAGCACTGAAAATAATATCTCGTTAATTGCAAGCGCAGCTGCGAAATACTTGGTGCAAATCTACATGCATGCCACAACTGTTTTACTGTACAACAATGAAAGACTGCAACTACAAAGGAGATTTTCTCTACAATTACGCGTTAGCAATAAACAATAGCTACACTAATTACACAAACTACAAGAAAAAATCAGAAGATTCCAGTGAGGTATCCTCGGCTAAGGGTCGACATATGAAACGTCCCCTTTCTAACAATTATACATGACTGTGCTTAAACTGACACACAATATTTTGTTAGCGCAACGCAATCTGACTTTCAAAATTCCCTACAAAAGAATGGCCCTGACTAACATTAAACTATACCTTTCACAAATCACTTACCTCACAAAAATCTTCGCTGCTCAAGCTACTGCAATACAGCATGCGCCACTACTGCCAGCCAAATAAAAGATTCAAACTATGGAAGGCACTAACTACTGATAGGGATAGTTAGCAAATGAAAGATATTAATAGAGAACAAACAACGTATTTACCTTGATATCATCATATATAAATACAGCAGTTCATGACAAATTTCAAAACTC
The DNA here is from genome assembly GCF_021461395.2 of Schistocerca americana. Taxonomy (NCBI): domain Eukaryota; kingdom Metazoa; phylum Arthropoda; class Insecta; order Orthoptera; family Acrididae; genus Schistocerca; species Schistocerca americana. The sequence continues at coordinate 263,949,100 of NC_060122.1, read as the reverse complement.
CGCCATCTCTCTCCCCACATCCACCACTGCTGGCGGCTCACCTCCAACTGCGCAACGCTACGCGCTGTTCACAGCCAGCTGCCTAACACTACAATGGCGAGTATTACAACAATGCAAAGCAGCCACAGACTGCACACAGCACAGCCAGTGATTTTCATATTGAGCGCTACGTAACGTTGCCAATAAGAAAACATAAACAGCCTACTTACATAGAGAAAACATAAACAGCCTACTTACAAATTTCATCGTCGCTGGCAGACCTCGAAGATTTTATTTCTTCTCTCTGAACTTTAATTCCTTCATCAAATTTTTCTTTAGTTTTTCTTTACTGCTTGCTAAACGTGCAGTTTGAATAATACCGTGGCTAGACTTCAACACTGTCTCATTCCCTTTTCAACCACTGCTTCCATTTCATGCCGCTCGACTTTTGTAAATGCCTTTTCATTTCTGTAGTACACGTTGTGATTAAACTTTCGTTCCCTGTATTTTATCCCCCTCCCCCTATCTTCCGAATATCGAAGAGTATATTCCAGTTAACAATGTCAATAACGTGCTACATTAGAGCCATATTTTAACAGAGTTTTGGAAGGCATGTCATCAGATAAGGCGGAAGAAATAGATAACATTTCTTCAAAATTTCTATTTTCATTGATGGACGTGGCAACGAAACGTCTACTCAAGTTGATCTGTAGGACCTATGCACCTGGAGACATACCATCACACTTTCGGAAAAACATCATCCACACACTCGCGAACATTCAAGTAGCCGATAAGAATAAAACACAGAAGAATGCAGATTAGCGAAAGCAGAGAGGATATTGCAAGCCGAAAAAAAATCTGTTGTTTTTTTTTATATCGATCTGAACTTGAGGAAGAATGAACATTTTAAGCATAGAATTTTATGGTAATAAATCTTGGACTGTGCGAGAACTGGAAAAGAAGAAATTCGAAGCGTATGATATGTGGTGCTACAGGACGATGTTGAAAATTAGTTACTCCTGAGATAAGAAACAAGGAGGTTCTCCGCGGAATCGGCAAGGAGAAAACTATGAAGAAAGCATTGACAAGAAGAGGTAACAGGATGATAAGTCATGTGTGACGACATCAAATAATAACCTCCGTTGTACTTGAGAGAGCTGTAGAGGAAAAAAACGGTGTGGCAAGACAGAGGTATGAATGTTTCCGACAAATAACTGAGGTCCTTGAATACAGCTGCCACTCTGATGAAGAGGATGGAACTGCATATGAATACTAGAGTTGAATGTTTAATCAATTACAGTTGCAACCAGTGAGTTAACTAGATATTGGAAATGAGGCCTTCAGAGGATCTACATTCTTGTCGTTAAAGCATCGCAGATAGGTTTTTTTTTTTTTTTTTTTTTTTTTTTTTTTTTTTGAGTCAGCAGTCTCTTGACTGGTTTGAAGCGGGCCGCCACGAAATCTTCTCCTGTGCCAACCCCTTCATCACAGAACAGCACTTGCAGCGTATGTCCTCAAGTATTTGCTGGATGCATTCCAATCTCTGTCTTCCTCTACTGTTCTTGCCCTTTTCAGCTCCCTCTAGTATCATGCAAGTCATTTCCTGATGTTTTAATAAATGTCCTATCATCCTGTCCCTTCTCCTTGTCAGTGTTTTCCACATATTCATTTCCTGTCCGATTCTGCGCAGAACCTCCTAATTCCTTACCTTATCCGTCCACCTAAGTTTCAACATTCATCTGTAGCACCACATCTCAAATGTTTCGATTCTCTTCTTTTCCCACAATCCATGTTTCACTGCCATACATAATGCCTTTGTGAGACACATTATGGACCACTTAGGGCAGCTGTGCTACAATGCCACATACAACTGCCTTTCAGAGGTATACTAGAACGTAGCCACCACTGCTCCCTCTATTGCGGAAAAAGCTAGATGGAGCCTATTTGTTATGTAGCGCTGATAGTGCCTAGGGGGCCAATATCACGTGAATCATATTACCCTGTAGCTCCCTAAAAGGTCCCGCAAGGCCCTTACCTGTTTCTGATGTTGGCAGCCGTGTTGCATGTTCATCTTATTGTTGGATATTGACAAGGTTATACGTGTGTTAGTACAGTCAGCGATTTTTATGTTGTGAGAATAGTGTACAATAGAGCTCGAACTGTATTTTACTTTAGAAATGGCATAATGTGCAGGATGGCTTAGAAATAATGAAATTTATCTGTATAAGTAAACTTATCGAACTGGGCCGTGAATACGTAGAAGCTGGCGAACACCCTTGACATTTCGGCACATTTGACGTAAATGTCCAAAGAGGAAGAAAACTATTTTAGACAATCGCTCGTTCACTATCAAAGTGACTGGTACATTTACTGGCATATTCGCATAAGGTCAAGCAGTTGTTCAGCACATTTTCGCCATGGATCTTACTGACAGTCAACTTACTGAATTACCAACATGTTAGTGCCGAATGAACGTTCCTCAATAATTTCAAATGAAGTTTCTAAGACCCTTAACTACACATTTAGCCCATAATATGGAAGCATGATAGCATGAATAACACCTTACAACTACGTAACACTTCTTATTCACATATATTTGCTGCAGTCATTATTATAACTTAAATTTTTTATTTAAATTTAAATTACACCACAATAACTATTTATTTCTAATATTACTGTAATAATTACGATGTAAACAATGCTTTTGTGTTACATTAAACATAAATCTATGTTATGGCTTTTTCAAGAGCTATTTCCAAATCCAGAAGCAGTTTGAATATGGAATTGCTAATTCCTGTGTTCTTTCAGAGCCTGAGTTGTTTAATACTTCGAACTTAAGATTTTGTACTGTTCGGAAAATGGCTATTCATATCAATGTTTCATATACTTCAAAACAACATATTTTAGCAGAATTATGTTAAGAAACATTGAAATCTATTATGACAAATTATTTTTTATAAAACAATATAGTTAAAGTTTGTGTAAATAAGAAAATTACTCGGAAAAATGTTGATACTAGAGCCACCTTGCTCGAATAATGTGTAACAATTTTTTGTGAGTGATATTAAAATAACTGTTGTTATGGCCCTCAGTCCAAAGACCAATTTGATGTAGCTATCCCGTGCAGGCCGCTTCATCTCCGAGTAACTATGGCAACCTACATCCATTTGAACCTGCTTACTGTAAAGTAATTTCACAGAACGTGTCCTATCACTCAGTTCCTTCTTTTATCCAAGTTGGGCCATAAATTTCTTTTCTCAACTATTCTTTATTGGTTACGTGATCTCAGTCATTTGATATTCAGCATTATTCCACGACTACACAGTTCAAACTCTTACATTCTCCTCTTACCTCCACAGTTTATATCCATGTTTCACCAGGATACACGGCTACACTGCCGATAAATACCTCCATTAAATACTTACATTGTATGTTAACGTCGACCGGGGTGGCCGAGCGGTTCGAGGCGCTACAGTCTAGAACCGCACTACCACTACGGTCGCAGGTTCCAATCCTGCCTCGGGCATGGATATGTGTGATGTCCTTAGGTTAGTTAGGTTTAAGTAGTTCTAAGTTCTACGGGACTGATGACCTCAGAAGTTAAGTCCCATAGTACTCAGAGCCATTTCAACCATTTGTATGTTAACATATTATTATTTTTGAGAAATATTTTCCTTGCTACAGCTAGTCTGCCTTTGTATCCTCTATATTTTGACGACTGTGAGTCATTTTACAGCCCAAATAGAAAAACTCATCTACTATTTTAAGTGTCTGATTTCCTAATATAATTCTCACAGAATAGTCTATACATTTCGATTACGTTGCGTTGCCCGTATTATGCTTTTGTTGATATTCATTTTGCTTTCTCTTTTCGAGGCACTATACATTTAGTTCAACTACTCTGCTAAGTCGCTAGCTGTCGCTGACAGAATTTCTATGTCACACCCTCGAAACATTTAAAAAGAAATTACATCAGCAAAATATCATCCCACAAAATCAGATGAAGTTAACAGTACTGTACTTTTGAACGAGTGTGAATCCCACATGCTTCCAAGCCCTACCTGAAAACATACTATGTAATTCAGAGATGCTGTTCAATGTGTAAACAATTCATGCAAACGCATATTTTCTGAATTTCTGTCAAAGCAATTAACTAACATGAACTCATAGCTTCTTAGACCATACAGACTTCTTAAACTACATAAATAAGGTGTACCCATCTTTCCACTTGTATCATCATTCACTGCTCCATCTTACATAATGGCTAGTAAGTCAGAAACCGTAATTAAAATCAAGTCTAAATTCAAATCAAAGTACGGCATTTCAAACTCAGTGGGTCTTGTACATAAGATAAAAGATCTAGATAACTCACTAGTACTAAATTAGTATCCTTTGGCGTGCAGTTTGTGTTCGAGCGCACCAGTAGGGGAGAGGTATTGATACTCTGACGAAGATGATGTGCAGCTCTAATGTTAACCCTATGGGACTGAATGACTTCAGACTGGCAACTCCGACCTGCTTAGGACCAAATTGGTTGTAATTCTAAGGAACAGCTTAAATTGTTAGAAGGCTGATCTTCGGTTCGCTCTTTTGGCTGACATATTCTTCCAAAATTTTGAACAATATTTTTTTTAATAAGATACCTTTGAATGCTCACATTAAATACTAGTTGAGAATTGAAGATGATTTACTGTGTATTGTGGGCAGCCACTACAAGACAGTTGAACACTTTTTTTCATAACTTGACCAATCAACATAAAAATAATCGGTTCAAAATGGAGTTTGGCAACACATCGATAAGTTTCCTAGGTGTAACTGTTGACAGCAGTACACAAACACATTGATTCAAAATTTATATCAAAACTACAAGTACAGACACAGTAATACGTTCTTACTCACAACGCCCAGTAACGCAAAAATACGCAGCTTTCCATTCAGTGGTGCACCGTCTCATACCTGTTGCCATTCGCAAAGAAGACTTGTAAGTACAGCTTGACACAACGAAGTGTATTGCCTCAATTGATGCCTGCCGTCAGAATTTCAAAAAGCACATTTCTTTCAATATTGACAAAAGCAACTAATGGTATAAATGTAGCATTGGCTTTCTTTAACCTAACTTCTAAGTTAAGTCATAGGCATTGCCTCACGTGTTCTTACAAATTTCTGGGAACCAAACTGATCTACCCTAGATCAGCTTCTACCAGTTATTTCATTATTATGTAAAATCGAGTAATTAATGTCAGTATTTGGCGGCCATGACTTATGAAACTGACAGTTCGCTAATATTCACACCTCTCAGCACCTGCGTTCTGTGGAAGAAGAAATAATGCATCTTCTTGAAATCTGAGGGTATTTCACTATCTGATACATCAAGGATACCTATAGTTCGGACAGAATTTTGTACACTCTAGAGCCCTTATTTTTCAGTCTTTCGTTACTCGCTCAAATTCTTCTCACAGTATAATACGTCTCAACTCATTCTCATCTACTTTCTCTTCCCTTTCCAGAGTACTGTCTTCCATTTCCAGTACATAGTCCTTCTATATATTCCTTCCACATTTCAGCTTCCCCTCTTTGCTTAGTACTGGTTTTCATCTGAGCTCCTGATATTTACACAGATGCTTCTCCTTTCCTCCAACGGCTCTTTAATTTTCCTGCTGCTAGCTATACATGATTCCTTGCGTCTTTCCTCTAGCCATTCCTACTTAGTCATTTAATATTTCCTGTCGGCGTCATGTTTTACACGTCTGTATTGCCATTCGTCTGCTTCGTTTGCTTAATTTTTTTAGTTTCTCCTTTCGTCAACTAAATTCAATGTCTCTTGTTCTATTCAAGGATTTCTATTAGGCCTTGTCTTTCTAGCTATTTAATCCTCTGCTAATCTCACTATTTCATTTGTCTTTATTTCTGTCTCACATCCTTAATTCTCTATCATTTTGTCATTGTTTCAGTTTTAATCTACAATTCATAGCCAATAAATTATGGTTGAATGCACATCTGCCACAGGAAATGTCTTAAAATTTAAAGTCTGATTCCGAAATTTCTGTCTCATAACTACATATTCAAGATGAAACCTCCAGGTGCCTCCTGGTCTTTACCATACATAAAACTTCCTTTCATGGTGATTAAGTTATAGCTCTGCGCAAATTTCTGCGAGACAGGTTCCTGTTTCATTCCTTCCCCTCGTCCATATTTTCCTCCTATATTTTCTTCCCTTTTTTTCTGCTACCGATTTCCTGCACGTCATCACAGTCAAATTTTCCTCTACCTGAATAAATTATGTGTATGAAAACACGTTAACACTTACTTAAATGTACAACATTAAAAATAATTTGCTGTCGTGAAAAGATGTCTGAAAAGCAGTAATATTTAAAATATGTTATTATCAGAGAGTATTGAAGAAGAAATTCATGGTGTGTGTAGTGTACCACGTTAGGGCCCCTTAGGGAAATGGCAGCAAGAGAGGGGAAGAAAACCAATGTGCACTCCGGGTGCATACCTGGGGGAGTCATTCCAGATGTGGAAAGGGTCCTTCCGGATGCCATGAAGGGTACAGGGTGCACCCATCTGCAGGTGGTCGCTCATGTCGGCACCAATGATGTGTGTCGCTATGGATCGGAGGAAATCCTCTCTGGCTTCCAGCGGCTATCTGATTTGGTGAAGACTGCCAGTCTCGCTAGCGGGATGAAAGCAGAGCTCACCATCTGCAGCATCGTCGACAGGACTGACTGCGGACCTTTGGTACAGAGCCGAGTGGAGGGTCTGAATCAGAGGCTGGGACGGTTCTGCGACGGTGTGGGCTGCAGATTCCTAGACTTGCGCCATAGGGTGGTGGGGTTTCGGGTTCCGCTGGATAGGTCAGGAGTCCACAACACGCAACAAGCGGCTACACGGGTAGCAGGGGTTGTGTGGCGTGGGCTGGGCGGTTTTTTAGGTTAGATGGCCTTGGGCAAGTACAGAAAGGGCAACAGCCTCAACGGGTGCGGGGCAAAGTCAGGACATGCGGGGACCAAGCAGCAATCGGTATTGTAATTGTCAACTGTCGAAGCTGCGTTGGTAAAGTACCAGAACTTCAAGCGCTGATAGAAAGCACCGAAGCTGAAATCGTTATAGGTACAGAAAGCTGGCTTAAGCCAGAGATAAATTCTGCCGAAATTTTTACAAAGGTACAGACGGTGTTTAGAAAGGATAGATCGCATGCAAGCGGTGGTGGAGTGTTCGTCGCTGTTAGCAGTAGTTTATCCTGTAGTGAAGTAGAAGTGGATAGTTCCTGTGAATTATTATGGGTGGAGGTTACACTCAACAACCGAGCTAGGTTAATAATTGGCTCCTTTTACCGACCTCCCGACTCAGCAGCATTAGTGGCAGAACAACTGAGAGAAAATTTGGAAAACATTTCACATAAATTTTCTCAGCATGTTATAGTCTTAGGTGGAGATTTCAATTTACCAGATATAGACTGGGACACTCAGATGTTTAGGACGGGTGGTAGGGACAGAGCATCGAGTGACATTATACTGAGTGCACTATCCGAAAATTACCTCGAGCAATTAAACAGAGAACCGACTCGTGGAGATAACATCTTGGACCTACTGATAACAAACAGACCCGAACTTTTCGACTCTTTAAGTGCAGAACAGGGAATCAGTGATCATAAGGCCGTTGCAGCATCCCTGAATATGGAAGTTAATAAGAATATAAAAAAAGGGAGGAAGGTTTATCTGTTTAGCAAGAGTAATAGAAGGCAGATTTCAGACTACCTAACAGATCAAAACGAAAATTTCTGTTCCGACACTGACAATGTTGAGTGTTTATGGAAAAAGTTCAAGGCAAACGTAAAATGCGTTTTAGACAGGTACGTGCCGAATAAAACTGTGAGGGACGGGAAAAACCCACCGTGGTACAACAACAAAGTTAGGAAACTACTGCGAAAGCAAAGAGAGCTTCACTCCAAGTTTAAACGCAGCCAAAACCTCTCAGACAAACAGAAGCTAAACGATGTCAAAGTTAGCGTAAGGAGGGCTATGCGTGATGCGTTGTGTGAATTCGAAAGTAAAATTCTATGTACCGACTTGACAGAAAATCCTAGGAAGTTCTGGTCTTACGTTAAATCAGTAAGTGGCTCGAAACAGCATATCCAGACACTCCGGGATGATGATGGCATTGAAACAGAGGATGACACGCGTAAAGCTGAAATACTAAACACCTTTTTCCAAAGCTGTTTCACAGTGGAAGACCGCACTGCAGTTCCTTCTCTAAATCCTCGCACAAACGAAAAAATGGCTGACATCGAAATAAGTGTCCAAGGAATAGAAAAGCAACTGGAATCACTCAAAAGAGGAAAGTCCACTGGACCTGACGGGATACCAATTCGATTCTACACAGAGTACGCGAAAGAACTTGCCCCCCTTCTAACAGCCGTGTACCGCAAGTCTCTAGAGGAACGGAGGGTTCCAAATGATTAGAAAAGAGCACAGGTAGTCCCAGTCTTCAAGAAGGGTCGTCGAGCAGATGCGCAAAACTATAGACCTATATCTTTGACGTCGATCTGTTGTAGAATTTTAGAACATGTTTTTTGCTCGAGTATTTGGAAACCCAGAATCTACTATGTAGGAATCAACATGGATTCCGGAAACAGCGATCGTGTGAAACCCAACTCGCTTTATTTGTTCATGAGACCCAGAAAATATTAGATACAGGCTCCCAGGTAGATGCTATTTTTCTTGACTTCCGGAAGGCGTTCGATACAGTTCCGCACTGTCGCCTGATAAACAAAGTAAGAGCCTACGGAATATCAGACCAGCTGTGTGGCTGGATTGAAGAGTTTTTAGCAAACAGAACACAGCATGTTGTTATCAATGGAGAGACGTCTACAGACGTTAAAGTAACCTCTGGCGTGCCACAGGGGAGTGTTATGGGACCATTGCTTTTCACAATATATATAAATGACCTAGTAGATAGTGTCGGAAGTTCCATGCGGCTTTTCGCGGATGATGCTGTAGTATACAGAGAAGTTGCAGCATTAGAAAATTGTAGCGAAATGCAGGAAGATCTGCAGCGGATAAGCACTTGGTGCAGGGAGTGGCAACTGTCCCTTAACATAGACAAATGTAATGTATTGCGAATACATAGAAAGAAGGATCCTTTATTGTATGATTATATGATAGCGGAACAAACACTGGTAGCGGTTACTTCTGTAAAATATCTGGGAGTATGCGTGCGGAACGATTTGAAGTGGAATGATCATATAAAATTAATTGTTGGTAAGGCGGGTACCAGGTTGAGATTCATTGGGAGAGTGCTTAGAAAATGTAGTCCATCAACAAAGGAGGTGGCTTACAAAACACTCGTTCGACCTATACTTGAGTATTGCTCATCAGTGTGGGATCCGTACCAGATCGGTTTGACGGAGGAGATAGAGAAGATCCACAGAAGAGCGGCGCCTTTCGTCACAGGGTTATTTGGTAACCGTGATAGCGTTACGGAGACGTTTAACAAACTCAAGTGGCAGACTCTGCAAGAGAGGCGCTCTGCAGCGCGGTGTAGCTTGCTCGCCAGGTTTCGAGAGAGTGCGTTTCTGGATGAGGTATCGAATATATTGCTTCCCCCTACTTATATCTCCCGAGGAGATCACGAATGTAAAATTAGAGAGATTAGAGCGCGCACGGAGGCTTTCAGACAGTCGTTCTTCACGCGAACCATACGCGACTGGAACAGGAAAGGGAGGTAATGACAGTGGCACGTAAAGTGCCCTCTGCCACACACCGTTGGGTGGATTGCGGAGTATAAATATATATGTAGATGTAGGATGTTCAGATGACTGGTACAGTGCAAGGTATGTGAACTGGCCGAACTTGGCGACTTCGTTCTGTTATAATCTAGTTCCTAACAGCGAAAAAAGAGCTCATAAACAAAAGCAGAAAACGTGTCTCATTGATTAACAAGTGCTACTTTATTACAGAAACTTGGCAATAATTTCAGAAAACATTCTCCTTTAGAAGATTCCTACCACGAAGATAATATATTTGAACAACATTTTGTTGTTTGTATCCTACTATTCATTTGTGCAGGCAGTTTGCGATCACGGGCATGAAAACGTCTATAATCCAGTTACACAATGTGAGAGTGAACTTGCAAGCTGCAGAAAATCTAAAGTAATATTCAAACTTATTATTTTGTTCCAAGGCTTATACCGTGGTAGTAAGCAAGGGCCCCATTAAACACCCCTACAAAGGGAGTAGAGATTACCACATGGAAGGTCTACGCAACTCATAAAAGTTGCACCGTAATAATTCACCAGCTTCATTACTCGGTCATACATTTTCAGCCAAAAGCAATAGCGTATTCGTCTGATTTCTACTTCTGTGATCTTTTCCCGTTTCCTAGACTGAAAAGAACCGTGAAGGATGATATTTTGCCAACAATGTAGAGATAAAGGAAGTTGGATAAATGGGATATGGCCATATCGATTATTCGTTCCGCAAGTGTTTCAAAACTTTAAGAAAATCTGATACAAATGTCTTATATCCCTTGAAGAGCGCTTTGGGCGCCAAAATTAAAAAGTTTAGATATTTTTCGTTGAAATCATGCGTTTACAGGACTCTTTTCGTGATGTTCGAATCCTAAGTATATTGTGAACCAAATTTCAAAATTTTTCCACGACATCATCGTTGTAGATAGCCATGTGTGAAGAAGAACTGGAAATTTTTACTTTTTCTTTAAAGCCAGTTCTCACCGAACAACAACGAACAGCAAGATCATGTCGAATGTTTCTGTACTCACACAAGAACGAGATTCTTACTTCTTCCAAATTATGGAGTACTGCCTCAGCATTATGGACCTACAATTGGTAGCAAACTTCTAAGTGAGCAAAGCAAAATCGAAAACGATGTTCTTGAAAGAAGGTTATGTGCAGAATTGTACACATTGTTGAGAACTGAAAAAAACTCAGAATTATTTGTCAAACGTCTGACAACAATTAATCAACGCCATCTCTCTCCTTCAATAGAAATGATTCCGCAAACATTTCTTACAAAAAAGGCTTCGAATACTCTATTTTTCTTTGTGCATAAAGTAAGCTCATTGATTGTGCAGACAAAATAATTTTTGGTGTCAGATACTGGACTTATTTCTTGGGAGAACATTCATAGGAAAATGTCAAGACCTAATCTAACCATCGCACACACAGCACCCAGGAAAATAAAGGTCAAGAACAGAATAGCACATAATAGGAAGTATCAGTTAAAGCGGTAAGAGAAAATCCAAACGTTAAGCAGACGAAGACGTTATTCCGCGAAATGGAATTCTTCCACGGAATATTTACTGATGACGAAGTGATTAAAGAAGGTGAAGAAATTCTTTGCTGTTGTGCTGTCAGTTGATATGAATGCTGCCGTTTAAATACATGGTGTGGTGTTTTGATATGACGTCCAACGAGTATCAGCTTTTACGTGACAGCTATGATTCACAGTGGTCCTTTAAAATAATTCAAACACAAACCAGCTACGATTACTCGGTAGTGCCTTGATCTCCAAACAAAACAATAGCGTCAGAATTGTGTTACTCTGACGTCGATACTTTATAGTGTGGTACGACTATGTAGCTGGTCGATATAGAGCTCTGTAAAATTTTAAACCCACTTACGTCTTCTTACTGTTCGACCCTGGGCTTCCCTGTACAACTTTGTTCCCAGCAGAATCAGTCGATGTATCGGGAGGAGTCCGACCAATGGTTTGATCTCTTCTAATAGTCAAGTTGTGCCAGTCTGATTAAATAACTATTCGTTAATTATCCAATCTACCAATTTGATGTGTTTCGGCACACCAGGTTTCAAATACTGCTATTCGTTTTTAGACATAACTTTTCTTTGCTCGTTTAGTTATGTCAGTATTTATGTTACCTGAAATTTGTGAATTTTGTATGTGTGTATGTTTGTGTGTGTGTGTGTGTGTGTGTGTGTGTGTGTGTGTGTGTGTGTGTGTGAGTGTGTGTGTAAATGTTGTACATGTATCTGTCTTTAATTGATCCACAGTGTCCAGAGAAATTAATATCAGTTTATAAAGCGGAGGTACAGGGAGACTGAGACAGTTGAATGCAGGTAATGTGTCTGGTCGAACTTGTGAAGACTTCTTTTGGACTGATTAATACCTCGATTTGCGAGAGAGGCAGCAAAGTGATAGCATAGGACAGTAATTATTAATTGTAGGTGTGGAAGTGAATGCAGAACTTGGACAGTATTCAGATAGAAGAAATTGCCTACGTAAAACGACTTGATAGCATAACTCTTGAGAGGAACGAAAAAGTTTCAGTAGATGACTCTAAAAACTAGTTATCTCTTGGGAAAGTGGTTTAAAGTGAGCGCAGAGTCGAACTGTTTAAAATTAACTTCTACAGAATATGTTAAAAGGTGTGTTACACTTATTCAGAGGGAGAATGTTACGATTTGTAAGGCCCTTCTTATATATTGTGCCGTGCAGCGAGGAATATGGAAGTAATAACACTGTGAGAGCATATTACGCCCAATCTGTTGTGGTTAATAAACAGTACTCGATCAATAATCTATTTGCCGAATACAAAATCACTGTGCGATGTTATGTGAAGGTAACCAGTCTCTATGAGCATTTAAACTCCATCCCATCTACAGTAATTTGATTTCCAGAAACTGAGTGTTACAGGGATCAATCATTCATTTAACTTCACGAATAAATATAATGACAAATTACGTGGTATTCAAGACAGATTAGTCGCCATACTGGATATAGCTTCAGAGATAGCAGCACCACCCACCATCTTAATACGTCACCAGATAAGTGTTGCTTATTTGCATATATCTTTAATCAGAGAAATCATAAACAGTAAAAACAAACAAAGATAAAACAGGATCACGTGTGCACTCAAGCAGTAACAAACATAATATTTTGAACGAATATACGGATTAAAGGCTTCCCTTTCATATTGAATGACACAAATTACTCTGGAAGCATTCTTACATCCAAAGGTACCTCAACAGTTGTTATTCACTGACCGCAAAACTATGTGTATTCTTGTTAATGATACATGTTTTGCTAGTTGCAAAGCGTGTATCATTAACAACATTGACTCCACAAGACGTCTGAAGTCCCCTGCAGAAATACTGAGCCATGCACCCTGTATAGCGGTCCATATTTGCAAGTGTGTCGCCGGTGCACGACCTGAACTCTCGATTATGTCCCATAATTATATAAATATTCGATGGGATTAATGTCGGGCGATCTGGGTGGCCAAACCATTTGCTGGAACTGTCCAGAAGATTCTTCAGACCAATGGCAAACAATTGTGGCCCTGTGGCATGGCGCACTGTCATCCATAAAAACTCCATCGTTGCTTTGGAACATCATGACTGGCTGCAAATGGTCCCCAAGTAACCGAACATAAACATTTCCATTCAATGATCAGTTAAATTGGTTCAGAGGATGCAGTCCATTCCATCCATACATAGCCGATACCATTATGGAGCCAACACCAGCTTGCACAGTGCCTTGTTGAGAACGTGTGTCCAGGGCTTCACCACACGCGAAAACTACAGTCAGCTCTTACCAACTGAAATCGGGACTTATCTGACCAGGCGAAAGTATTAGAGTCGTCTACGGTCCAAGCGATATGATCAAGAGGTCTGAGACGCGGTGCGGGTGACGTCGTGCTGTCAGCAAAGGCATTCGTGTCGATCGTCTGCCGCCATAGCCCATTAACGCCAAATTTCATCACACTGTCCAAACGAATACATTCATCGTGTGTCCCGCACTGATTTCTGCGATTATTTCACACAGTGTTGTATGACTGTTAGCAATGACCTCATCAGTTTGGCTCTGAGCACTATGCGACTTAACTTCTGAGGTCATCAGTCGCCTAGAACTTGGAACTAATTCAACCTAACCAACCTAAGGACATCACACACATCCATGTCCGAGGCAGGATTCGAACCTGCGACCGTAGCGGTCGCTCGGCTCCAGGCTGTAGCGCCTAGAAACGCACGGCCACTCCGGACGGCTCTCATCAGTTTGGTCCCATAGGAACTTACCACCACAAATTAGGAATCAGCACTGACAACTCTACGAATACGTCACAGCTCTCTGTCATTATGTGATGGCCGTTGGCCACTGCGTCGTCCGTGGTGAGAGGTGATGGCTGAAATTTGGTATTCTCGGTACAGTCTTGACTCTGTGGGTCTTGGAATACTGAATTCATAACGATTTCTAAAATGGAATGCCCCGTGCGTCAATCAAATGCCCTGCTTTACGGTGAGTACTCGATGTTACCGCCACCTGTTTACCTGCTTATCACTATGCCATGACTTTTTGTCGCCTCAGAGTTATAGAACATAGTTTTCAGTTCCTTAAGTTTCGACCTTATGTCTAATTACTGAAATGCAATTTATTAAATGTTACGCGTGATGTTTCCTCAACATTGGGAAGACAAATGAGGTCTTGCACGCTGTTAAGTGTTAGTCATGTGGTTCTCTTATCCTATGCACATTAATTCACCATAACGTTAATCACGTTAACGTGCTGATGCTATGAATGTAATATGCGTTGAAGCGTGTGATTCTGAATGTATTTAACGGAATACATACTTTATCGACTAGTTTTATACAAAATGTTGTTTACGTAATATCTAATTACCCACACAGCATGGAGCGAAGATACTAATGAATGGAGTGTCGTAGAACTGCATTCATCTCGCTTTGTGGCAGCCTTTGGTAATTATGTAACTGATGTCTGTTACGATAAACGAAACAGAAATTACTCACACCTAAGTTAGTTGTTGGTACGACAGAAGAGTAACGCATATGCAACTGAGCAGAAAACCTGGAAAATATCCGTGTCAGCATCTTTAGTTTTGCAGATGTCAACAAAGCGTATACCATCTTCGGGTTAGCTCTCATTCACGATAGTGTTGCGGTATGATAATTACTTAAACGATAATGAACATTATTAGCGATAACTTGTAATTCAACAGTAGACTAAGATCGAAACACTGGCACTGTCTCTTAGCCATAAAGCAATTATTATTGCGAATATCTGCATATACACTGGCGGATACAAGCTTCATCACAGCCTTTTATCTGCAAAGTCAGTATTATTGTGGATATCCACAGTAGTGTACACCTCTAGATACAATCATTTCTCACTTACTTCTCCGTTAACGGCTAATGTTTCATTTCCGACTGTTGTAGCTGCTGTTTACATTCTGTCCAACTTGTGTAAATTTTGCGCTCACTGTATTTTATCCATGATACCTTCCGTGTTTTAAAAAGTGTAGTTTGGTAAATGTAGAGATGTTAAAATTGGGGTTTATCTTTATTGCATTGTTATTGTAAGATACGTCCGAAACTGATTAGAGCAAAGCGTGTTTCTACATTTTTCCAATACCCAAACTGATCTTCCTCCAAACTGGCTTCTACCACTCCCATATGTATCTATGAGGGGAGTTCAAAAGTAAGTTGTCCATTATTATAGCAGGCCAGATAATTTTTACTGAATGCTACACTACATTTCATAGTAACACAGATACATGAAACTATTTTTCAGTATAGTCAAATAGGCTCTATAAACAGTGGTCGGACCCTCTTATCTGTCGTTTGATTCCTCTATGATATAAATCCGATCCTTGGTCGCGTAGCCACTTGACAACCGCTCTGTAAACATTCTCATCGTCAGAAAATCTGGTATTGCTGTGAATCACTTCCTCGACTTCCTGAACATTTTCATCTGTGGCTGTTGTTGATAGCCTTCTGTCCCGATCAGATCTACCTGCACTGTTCAAATTGTTGGCACCATTTCACCAAGACTTGATGCCAGAATCTCACGGTGGACCTTTGCGCAATTTAAAAGTTTCTCTGCAATAATCATACTGTCCAGAATACATCAGCTTTGGAATATATTTCCATTTGTCCCTGGTCCCGGTGGAGGTTACAGTCCTCCCTCGGGCATGGGTGTGTGTGTTTGTCCTTAGGATAATTTAGGTTAAGTAATGTGTAATCTTAGGGTCTGATGACCTTAGCAGTTAAGTCCCATAAGATTTCACACACATTTATTTATTATTCCATTCAAAAAAATGGCTCTGAGCACTATGGGACTCAACTTCTGAGGTCATTAGTCCCCTAGAACTTAGAACTAGTTAAACCTAACTAACCTAAGGACATCACACACATCCATGCCCGAGGCAGAACTCGAACCTGCGACCGTAGCGGTCTCGCGGTTCCAGACTGCAGCGCCAGAACCGCGCGGCCGCTTTGGCCGGCCTATTATTCCATTTGTCCTGTCAAGGTCGCCAGGTTAAATTTATTTTATTAACCCTGATGGGTTCGTATATGGATAAATACTAGGGAGTGAGCCACTCTTATTGGCATAATTAAGTTATGTTTGTTAATAAATTTCTCTTGTTTGGCCCACTTGACAATGGCTTTGTGTGTAAGGTCCGTTCGGATTCTTTTACTCGACCGTCAGTATGTCTTCAACCGAAAACTTCTTTTATCGGACTTGGAAGACATTTACTCACCAAAGAAATGGTTCTTACTGGACTATTTATGTCCATTTAATGGAAAAGGAACCTTTCGCAATGTCAAGACACAGTATAGCTGAGGATGACTTTTAACATAAAACGATTCTATTGCAGCCAAAATACATCGCGCATAAGAACCACGAAGGCAAGATACGACAAATTAGGGCTCATACGGAGGCGTACAGACAGTCATTTTTCCCTCGCTCTGTTTGCAGGTGGAACAGGAGAGCAAATGGCAAGTAGTGGTACAGGGTACCCTCCGCCACACACCGTACTGTGGCCTTCAGAGGATCTATGCAGATGTAGTTGTAGATTAAATAATATCACTATAATCAATTACCACACATAAACAATAAATTTAAAATAAGCCTTACATTAAATCAACTGCTGTATGCAACAATACGTGAGTGCGCCTAGTACTGTATGATTGCGCCTCTACAACTTACAAGTGATAATGGCGGCATGCCGTATAAACCTGCCGTAATCGCAGAAAAGCGTCCATCTTGGTTCGCTTCTAAAATAAAAAGGTGCCATGCACATAAAAAAAACATAAGAGGGACGTAATTCTACATTTATCTGTACAGCTGTATCCTACAGTCGATACAACAATTCACAGTACTTAATTTTTAACTGATGCTTTATTTATTTATTATGTTTCAAATAGTCTGTACGTAAAATCCGCTGTTCCCGCAGATGTGCCTTTAAATTGCCCCCTGAATTGCGAAGCGAAAGGACGCACCTGCAGGGGAGCAATTCACCCTAAAGCACATCTTATTATTTACAAGTCAAATTCGCGTCCAATGCAAGGAACACAAATTTGATAGCGACGGGTGCGGCAGGCTCATTTGAATGGTCGTAGGGACAGCCGCGCGCATGCACAATCATGATTCCTCTATCGCGGCTCAGACCCGTTAAGCTACCAGTCAAGAAATGGCTCTAGGCACTATGGGACTTAACATCTGAGGTCATCAGTCCCCTGGACTTAGAACTACTTAAACCTAACTAACCGAAGGACGTCACACACATCGATGCCCGAGGCAGGATCCGAACCTGCGACCGTGGCAGCAATACGGCTCCAAACTGAAGCGTCTAGAGCCGCTCGGCCACAGCAGCCGGCACGCTACCAGTACATCTCACCATATGCTGCTGACAGTTAATTAGCAGTTCCGTTTGTGCGTGAGCGGAAATCAACGTTGTGACAGAAAACTACATGGAGTATTCAGAAGAAAATATTAACAGCTAAAATAATCTTAAAACTATAACATCTGTTTATACAAAAACAGTTCGCTTTGGCTGATTGTTTCATAGGACGAAGTTTATTGCTTTTACGATGTATTTTAGTTACAGCTTTCCAGTCTTTGTACGAAAAGACGTCGTTTAATGTTCATACAGACAATATATACACAATAGTAATGCAGAGGTTGTAACGTCCCCCTTCCCTTCTATCGACAATGTTAGAAATGTATGACCGTGTCAGCATGTGCCTAAACAATTGGAATAAAATTTTGAAAAGGCTATCGTTCCGAAGATTCAATATGAAGTCGATAAAAGGGGGGGGGGGCAGGTTAACAATAAGATGCCTTCCAAGACAAAATATTCCGCCTATTTAATTACTGTAAAATGTAGTATGGTTGTTCGAAAAGTTTGTGCTATCATTGACGTACTGTGCCAACAAGAAGCGGTACCACGTGGATCGGAACAGAATAACAAGAGTTACTGAAATAATTATAGCTAAAAAAAAAATACGGTCGCCAGCCCAATTGGGCAAAATTTCTGTTCAGTAGGTGAATTAATGAGCCGAACAGTCAATGTCAAGAATTACTCGAACACGCGCGGCAACAGAGGGCTGCACGCACGTTAGCAGAAACAATTGAAACATTTATGTAATAAAGGGAGAAAGAAAATATTTTGCACTCGAAATATCATTAACTAATAGAGCTGAAATTTTGAAATCATACAAGATAACACTTATATTAATGGTTACTTACTGTTGTAAGTGACAATGGCGCCACCTCACAATAACGTCTACTATTTTCATATGAATTTTGGAAAATGGCAAAAAATAATTAAAAGAAACTCTATTGACTTCTGAACAGGTAAGTAAAAATTGGTAATTACTGTATTAAAAGGTGATTATTATACTTCTGGACGACTGCAAGTCAAAATGTGAACCAGAACTTAACTAACAACAAATTACTATATTCACTGACATTTACACTCACTCATTAATTCTAGTTAGTGCTTTTGTTCATAGTGCCAGCAATCATTTTAATTTGATTAGTTGATTTACTATTTGCAACAATTAGATCGCCTCAGACTAAAGTTCAAATTTAAATATAGTGAGACTGAAATTACTGAATGCTTTAAATTCAAATCTTTAATCTAACCGAATCATTTAGTTCATAATCAAAATTAACTGGCACTGCAATTTTCATTTTTCATAAACGGTACTCGGATTATTGTAACAATAGGACAGGACAGGGACCTACTTGGTGAATGATTTTAGGAGAATCACGGGTAAACAGTTTTGATTCAACTATGGTAATTATTCACTCGCAAAACACCACAAAGCTGAGTAACGGCGTTACAAAACTAGTTGACAGTAAGCTGTGATGCAGCAATCTGACTTCAGTCCATTCTCGCCGTGACGAAGTTGCTGACGACGATACTGCTGCTGGCTCCTTTCCATGATAATTAGCGAGCACGGGAGTTATTGGCAATGATATAAGCGTGGCGGGTTCTTGATGTTGCTGCAGCCAGTATTTTCACCACCTACGCTCATCAGTTGCCACGTGCCGCTAAGTAATCACTCCTCCAGTACAGTGCACTCCATCCATGCGTCCGCACTTCACCAAGTCTCACACCAGAATCCTCTCTCTCTGTTAGCGCGCGCTCTGACGTAACATCCTCCCGCGTACAGAGACGCCGCTACTCCAACGACACTTATTCGATGACAAAAACGTAACGTTTCCCTAACATTCCCTGAGCAATTACTCAGCGATATTTACATAATATACATAATAGATTATACAGCTAAATAAACAAATTAATTCATACATCGTGTACATAGAAATTTACATGAAGATAAAAGCAAGTAGATATACAATAATTTATGTTCAAAGAGGGCATCGGCATGAAAGCGTTACAAGGTGAGCATTGTCTCTAGTACGGCAACATTGTTGCACATCGTAATTATTCATCACTGTTTGATATCAGACATGTGACTTTGTTCACACGTCGCACTATTTACTTACAATTATCTTGACTGTTTTCCTAGGTCATGCTTCACTTGGATGAAGAACATTGGACAACCATTTCACAATATCTTGTTCTGTGAAGGCATGGATATGAGACTTCGGACTGCAATGTTCTGGCATCGATCCGAGATTAATCCAGGTGAGAGGCCGTCACAGAATTGTGTGACTGCAATAAACCTGTAACACGTACTCTATTCTGACAATGCGCCACTCTTGTTGCAGGCTTGTCGTAGCGTGGGATGACGTGTGTAAGTTTGAAGCGGCTACGTATCCTGCTGTATTATCTCTCTGATTTCACACTGCTGCGTTGATCTCAAGTCGTTTGTTGCAGCTGGCTAAACATGTCGAGGGGTAACTCTCAGAATGAGGGTACATACAGTGGAAATCTCCTGTGCGGGATAAGAAAGCTGAGCCAAGCTTGTGCTTGTATCGAAGCCGGCTCCGTCTTCTGAGCCTGCCAGTTCTTATTTCTGGTGCCTTGGTTGATGGATATGGTCCTGCCAGCGTCCCTTGTGCCTCCATGGTCCACAATAGAAATAAGTGGTGTGCACCTCATTTGCGTGTGCTTAAGTGCTGAATGCTATTTTCGGAAGCCCCTATTCTTTCCCGAACCCTGGGATCTGAGACTTGTGTTTGGTTCACGCCTACAGCGTGTGTAGCTCTCCCTAGAGGTCGTTATTTGGTCTGGATTATAAGGTGGATCGGTGATGCCCAAGGTATTTTTGAAGCAATTGTAAAGGGGGTAACATTTTGACCGATAATAGTTCCTTTATCACCTGATCATGTACAGTGACTTTGTCTTTAAAGTCTGTTCCTGTACCTTATCTTGAACTTTCAGTAGTTTAAATCTTGTATGAATTATCATACTTAAAGTGTTGGTTGTTTAAGATTGTATCTCCACTTCATTCTGAATGATCAGGCGTTCGCATTGTTTTACGATATTTGTGCGCTTGTAATCTGTTTGCGTTTGCAGATTAAAGGGACAGTTTTTATTGTTCAGAGAGCAAGTGGCAGCGTACGATCTGTAATTTGTACATGTTAAATCATTTTAATGTGTACCCTGTGTATGTGTTGGAGTCTGAGTTGAAGCAAGCACCTGTTTGATGCGTGGCCCGAGCTACGGTCAGTAAAGCTGCCTTGGCTAATGCGTTAAATTTCAGCTCCTTTTAACTATGTGAATCGGATAACCAACACGTTTGTTCCTTTTTCTATCTTAATCATTTGCGTTTCTATTTCAATCATTTAAAAATTATCGTTCATTGATAACTTTTATTGTCTTAGTGAATTAAGGAATTTACTGAGTTAAATGTTGTTGGAATCTTAAGATTTTTCTTCCAATTTCAGTGATGGTTATTCTAACTCCTGTATCAGAAGCTCTTTATAAGTATCTTTCGAAACTGTCTTTTGAAACAAATGCCTCTGATTTTGCCTCTTTAGTATATTATCTTTCAAATGTATTTTTCCTAAATACTTCTGTTGTTAAAGAATTGCTCAACATGTAAATTTTTCCAACTCTTTGGTAATAAAATGAAACTTTATGGTTGCAGATACCTTTTCAATTGTCAAATACGTATGATGC
The DNA here is from genome assembly GCF_021461395.2 of Schistocerca americana. NCBI lineage: Eukaryota > Metazoa > Arthropoda > Insecta > Orthoptera > Acrididae > Schistocerca > Schistocerca americana. Next base: position 263,927,746 of record NC_060122.1, on the reverse strand, counting down.
GTATACACAGACTGGAACCACCGATGAAAGTTTGTACCAAGGCTGGGACTCGAACCCCGGTCTGTTCACTAGGCTGATGTGCTAAGCGGTAGGCCACCCTAGCAAAAACCCGGGTCTTCTGTTTACTAGGCAGATGCGCTAACTGGTACGCCACCCTAGCACAGTGGTTTTGAAAGATTACCGTAGCTTGCCTCCGTCCTCGATCCAAGTTCCCTTTCACACCTCGGCCCACTTGGTATTTCCCCTGAACTCGAACACCATTGCGAAGGCTCTCCAACTGTAATGGAATAGCCCCACAGTGTTGAACCCTGGCTGGAGCCCAGGCATAGTTGCATCAGTCAGATGCAGTTGCGCAAAAGAATGGTGCCGGGGTGGCGTAGTGGTTCAAGCATCTGACTAGTGAGCGGGTACAAGCTTTCATTCATCACTTCAGTCCGCATATACAGTGTGGTCCATCGATCGTCACGTGCCAAATATCTCATGAAATAAGCGTCAAACGAAAAAACTACAAAGAACGAAACTTGTCTAGCTTAGAGGGGAAACCAGATGGCGCTCTGGTTGGCCCTCTAGATAGCGGTGCCATAGGTCAAACGGATATCAACTGAGTTTTTCTTAAATAGGAACCCCCATTTTTTATTACATGTTCGTGTAGTGCGTAAAGAAATATGAATGTTTTAGTTGGACCACTTTTTTCGCTTTGTGATAGATGGCGCTGTAACAGCCACAAACATGTTGTTGTTGTTGTGGTCTTCAGTTCTGAGACTTGTTTCATGCAGCTCTCCATGCTACTCTTGAAACGTCCCCTTTGAACAATTATACATGACTGTGCTTAACCTGACACACAATATTTTTAGCGCAACGCAATCTGACTTTCAAAAATCCCTACAAAAGAATGGCCCTGACTAACATTAAACTATACCTTTCACAAATCACTTACCTCACAAAAATCTTCGCTGCTCAAGCTACTGCAATACAGCGAGCGCCACTACTGCCAGCTAAATAAAAGATTCAAACTACGGAAGGCACTAACTACTGATAGGGATAGTTAGCAAATGAAAGATATTAATAGAGAACAAACAATGTATTTACCTTGATATCATCATATATAAATATAGCAGTTCATGACAAATTTCAAAACTCCGCCATCTCTCTCCCCACATCCACCACTGCTGGCGGCTCACCTCCAACTGCGCAACGCTACGCGCTGTTCACAGCCAGCTGCCTAACACTACAATGGCGAGTATTACAACAATGCAAAGCAGCCACAGAGTGCACACAGGACAGCCAGTGATTTTCATACAGAGGTGGCGTTACCAATAAAAAAAACCTAAACAGCCTACTTACATAGCCCCCATGCTCCCCACAAAAAATTTTACAAATTGTTTTGGGCAGTGGCCGATAATGATTTGATAAAATTTTTCATAATTACAATAACAAAGATATCAAATACACACACACTTATTGATACAATGTTGGTCAAAAGCTAAAATTTTCTCACAGTCCATAAAGACAGTCCTGATTCATCACAGTAAAATTACAGTGTTTTTCTTTTTTTTCAAAGTCTGAACAGTAAAAGAGAATGCACACAGAAGTAGTGGATTTCCATGCAGTCTTGAAGAAGTAGTGTCCTTCCATCGGAAAGACAGTGCTGACTCTTGACATGCTGACAGGTAATGGGCCACAACATAGCAAACCCACAGCAGAGTCATTCGACGTTTTGAAGAATATTGGTAGGTAGGTCATCACAGAGCAGACCCACTGTACTCCTGGTAGAGATTACGGTATTGGTGGGCCACCAGAACCGCAGACCCACTGCAGTCCTTGTAGAAATAATGGTACTGGTGAGTCAGCAAAGGTGTAGACCCACTGTAGTCCTTGTAGAAATCATGGTATTGGTGGGTCATCAAAGATGCAGACCCACTGTAGTCCTTGTGGAGATGGCCAGCAGCCATCTGTTGTGACTGTGCAGGTACACAATCACCATTGAAGAGTCTTGCAGATAATATAGCAAGTCCATAACCACCACTTGTGCACTCACAAAGTGTTTGGAATTGTCCTGAGAACCAGCAATGCTGTTATCCAGCCCCTTGCTGAATTATTAACACACGTGCAAACACTAACAGTCCCTACTTCTCACATATTGTCCATATACTATGACCAACAGAAACGTGTGCAGTGAAATGTAACTTACAAGTTAATTAATTTGATGAATTGGTGTCAAGTACAATTTTATAACATAAGAACACAATAACAAAGGTACAAAATATATCATTAAAACATAACAATACAGATAACATTTGTAGTACAGGCTTCACAAAAGAATAGAAATAGACATGCATATCAGTGTTACAAGAATTATGACATAAGTACATACATAAAGATCAGAATAACTTTTGAAACATCAACTTCACATATGAGCATTAAAACAAAACAGAATAAATAATGTCTAAGCATCTTTACAAGATAAATAACATAGTATTTGAAAAATTCTACAACATAAATCTTATTAGCTAAACACTTAAAGACAGGAAAAACACAAATACACAAGGGTACACAAACATATAGAGGGATGACACAAAAGGAAAGGACAGGGTTTGTTTTACTGCAGTATTTTGCATGGAGATCTCCCTTTGTTCATCATTGTTCCCAATTGTACTATCTAAGCCTGCTGTCTGTATTCTGTTCACATCCTCTTTCAAAATAGTTTTTCTCCACTGCACAATACTCATTTTGGTCCAAATCTTTTTCATATAACTTCTCAATGCATTTTTTTCCTATTGTCCATAGTCAGTTTCTTATATAGTCTACCCCCTCTTAAGCTAACTTAAATCTACTGAGCTCAGATGCTAAACTAAGGGACGAGGCAATGCAGCATCACATAAAACAATTAATATAAACAGCAATGAAAAAAAAAATGGAAAATCGCAAAGCAAGCTACACTAAATCTAAATTACCAGGCAATTCAACATTACAACTAATATGAGGCAATGCGCAGCAAACAAAAAAATAAATCTGGCTTAGCAGAGTAACACAAATTAAAGTTCAGTAGCACTATGCCTGGCAAACAGCAGCTTATATCTAAACATGACATAGCTCAAGCAGAAAAAATAGTACACTAAAGATAACAATGCAGATAAGGGAAATGTATAATCACATCTTAATGTCTAAGTAATTAAAGTGGTGCACCACAAAAACTAATTCTACAAAAAAATTACCAAGTACTTGAAAAGAAAATTATATATGCAGTTACTGTTATTAGCCCCTTCTTATTGTTCTTTCCATTCCAAGAGCTCCTTTTTCGAAGAATGTGGATCATAAAATAATTATTTAATAGATCTGTTGACAGAAAGTGTTCACATTAGCAAATGCATTTCATTTTATTTTATAAAACCAATGATGCAACACACCTGGAAAACAGATATCAAATAAAATAAGCAACTATGTGCAAAGTAAAGAATAAAAATATCATTCAGTAGTCATGAAGCATTTCATAAGTCAGTAGCTCTCAACTCTCGTAGAAAGACACTTGTCATTATCAAGTTTGCAGATGTAAGAATATTTCCCATCAATTCATAAGCATTTCAGTAAATATCATAAATTAAGAGCTCCACAGTGTAATCATATGTTTTCAAGTTCGACCGTGTCGTTTTTGCGATGCTTTCTACAAAGGAACGGCAATAGCGAGGATAATGGCCTCCCCTTTTTTTTTCTACCTGTGCCGCTGAAAGGCTAATGGCTTTTTTTCGGGCGGCTGTCGCCCAGGTGGGTGCCCGCGACGCATTACGTGCAGGTGGTCACTTAACTTTCTTATGGAAATATTTACGACAGCAGTTTCTGCTACAGTGACAGTCTCACATAAAAATATTTCACAGGTCAAGAATTAGCGTTGCAAATCTGTAGAAAGAAAATCCTATAAATATAAGTGTCCAAATAAAATATTCGTCAGCATTGTGATACAGTCACGCATTTACGCACATTTCATAACTCTTAAAGTACGATTCTTGGTTTCCAACATACTTCTTATTCCTCATATACGGTAGCATCATCTTATTGATCATAAACATATCTCAACAGCATAGTACACATCGTCGTCGCAATAATAACATCATAACACCTCAGTCAAATCTCAAAAACGTCGTAGCTTTCTGCAATAATTTCAAAACCTAAAAAAAATTCTCTGCTCATTTCAATAGTGTCATCTACCTCAAACGTACTTTAAAATCATGCTCCCTTACCAAATACATCATTCAAAGCTCTCATAGTATCACAATGATTCCGAAAAAATATGAACAGTTTACAAAGTACAGACAAAATACAGTTTCATAAGTGTGAAGTTACCCAACTGTGTAATTACGTAAACATCTGTCACTGATATAGTAAAATAAATGTTTGTCTCTCTCAGTTACATGATCAGATAGCTGTGTAATTTGTGTGTTAGAGAAATATGGCACCGATGTGTAAAGTTGTATAAGCAAATACCATATTAGCTAGGGTTCCTTGTGGTTGCCACACACATGGTACACAAAGTAAGCGTGTACCCCCCTGAGGATTAATGTAATTATACCCTCAGGTGTTACAGATTACAGCAATGGAATGAAATGTATCACGGAAAACTTTCTTTGTAATTCAAAAATCTTTAAAAGTAAATGTTTTAAGTACAAAATTAATCACTCAAATACGTGTACTGTAGCGCTAAATGTGCGTCTTGTTGCAACATAATCTGTGTGGAAGTGTCGTAGTTATCGTCCTCCGAAAGCTAAGTTCTGCAGAAGTCAATGTACTTACCTCATAATACACAACAGTGAAATGCTTTGCGTATAAATGTCTTAGTTATTACACTTATTGCCGTGATGAAGAAAGTACTGTACTGTAACGTATTGTTGTGCTACGGAAAAGGCAGTCTCATTGTAGCTATACTACAAAAGTTACTACTAAAACCTGTTTTACTTTCCAGAATAAAACAGAAAACTGTGCAGATATAAAACAGAAACACTGCAAAAGCAACATTGTAAATTTTCACTCATTAGTAGCATCGTGATAAAACCATGTAGTTGTCACATAAACTAACCACTGTGTCGTCTGGTATCTCACAGAAAGTACTTTAAACCCAGAATGTATTTTCAAGTAAACCAAAATGTTGCATTAAAATCTCATTAGCAGTACTGGTAAATGTTCTAAGTATGTGAGCCTTATAGTCGTTACGTAATCGTGCAACTAACAAGCAAGAATGTACAAATACAACACTGTGTCGTCTGTTCACTATAACAATGCATTCGTAATTTCTGTTTAAAAATGTTCCCTAGGTTCTAGACTGGATATTTAACTTCAAACATAGTTGTATGTTAACAGTTTCTTAAGTATGACACAGCATACTAGTAATGTAAAGTGAAAAGTTATATGGCAAAGACAAAGTTAAAAAGCAGATTATCTTTCAATAAACGGTTTTACATGTGAAATGTGGTGTAAACCTTTACTCTTCCTAGTATGCAGAGTTTCAGCTTCAACGCAATTATCATGTGGTATACGTCGGATTCTGTAAGGTCCATTGTAAACTAGAAAGAATTTGTGACTCAAGTGTTTCTTCTTATGTGACAATGAATGAGCTTTAATGAGAACTTTCTGACCAATATACAATTTCTTTGCATTTGCTTTACCGTGTAGTTTTCTCCTTTTGTCTGCTGCAGATTTTATATTTTTAAGAGCCAAATCAATTATGTCTTTGTGTCGAAGTTTACGTGTATTTGGGAAAGGTACAAGCTCTCTGATTCTGTTCGGTGGTTCTTCATTCTTTAGTACAAGAGTAGGTGGTAAAGCAGTGGAATCATGAGGCATTTCATTCAGCACATTTTGAAATAAGTGTAAATATCTGTCCCAATGCTGATGCTTTCTGTGACAATAAAGTCTGCAAAGCTTATTGTTTTCTTTCATAATCCGTTCAGACGGGTTACAATGTGTTGAGTACAATGAAATAAAAACAGGTTTGATTTTATGATTCCGAAGCATGCGTGACCAAACAGCAGATCTGAATTGAGGTCCGTTATCTGAAATGACTTTGCTAACGTGTCCAACTTCACGTAAGAAATTTTTAACAAAGGCGTTGGATACAGATCGTATAGTGGCTTTACGTAACGGAGTGAAAGAAACAAATTTTGAAGTAAGTTCAACAGCGACTAAAACTTACGAAAATCCATTAGATGTTCTGACAAGCGGTCCCAAGAGATCAACAGCAGCAAATTCTTTTAATTTAGAAGGAATAATAGGAAATAACGGAGCACGATGTGAGACAGTAGATGGTTTCGCCTTTTGACAAAGTTTACAAATAGACAAGACTCTTCGAATTCTCTTTTCCATATTGTTAAAATAACAAGTCGTTCGAAGAATATGATAACATTTTCGTGGACCAAAATGTGCGTAGCTGAAATGAATGTACCAAATGAGCTTATTAACAAAATCGTCTGGAATGCAAAGTACCCATAGCTTGTCATCAACAGTGCAGCGTTTGAAGAGTATGTTGTTTCTAACCAGGTAATAATGCCGAATCTGTGTGTGTGTCTTTTCATGCCATTTGCTCTTGATGTCTTTCCAAATCGGATCTTTATCTTGTTCATGAGCAATGTCCTTTGAAGATGTGGTGATGAAGTTTTCAAAGGCGACTTTCTGAATGTAAAGAATACAGAAATTTTTCTCGAGGTTGCCTTCTGTGTTACTTTTCTCAAGCCCAGCCGGTGCGCGTGACAGTGCGTCCGCAACAATGTTCTCCTTGCCGGGAATGTAGACTATTGTGAAGCGGAATTCTTGCAGAAACAATGCCCGACGTTTTAACCTGTCATGATTTAATTTTGAAGACATAAGAAATTGTAATGCACGATGATCACTGTATACTTTTACGTGCTTACCAGAAAGAAAGAAACGGAATTTGTTAAATGCCCAAACGATAGCCAAAGCTTCTAATTCAGTAACGGAATAATTTTTTTCACATTTTGTTAGCACTCGGCTAGCAAAAGCAATGGTTTTTTGAATGGTAGTGCCATTTTCTATGGCTTCTTGAAATAAATGGGCACCAAGACCGACTTTAGAAGAATCCGTGCTAAGGCAGAAATCTTGTGACAGATCTGGATGAGCTAGTATTGGCGCGTTAAGTAGCGATTCTTTCAAAGAATTGAATTCCAAGTGTGCTTGTTCGTCCCAGTTCCAAATAGTATTTTTTCCAGTGAGAGAACAAAGTTTTGGTGTAACAAGAATTTGCATATTCAGAAAACGACGGTAAAAATTTACGAGACCTAGAAAACTGCGGACTTGTCTTTTTGTAGATGGAACTGGAATGGCTCTGATTGCTTCTAACTTTTCAGGATCCGGCTGAATGCCTTCAGAAGAAATAATATGTCCCAAAAACTTCACTTTTGTCCTACCGAATTCAGACTTTTCCAAGTTAACTGTAATTCCAGATTCTGCAAAAATATGTAACACGCTGTTGAGGATGCGATTGTGTTGTTCCCATGAGGCTTCTGCTATCAGAATATCGTCAACATATAAGGTGATGTGACGTTTTAAGAATTCAGGTAATATGGAATTTAGCCCGCGAATGAATGCTGCTGAAGAAATGTTCAAACCAAAAGGAAGTTTCCGAAACTGATAACAAACGCCGAAACAAAGGAAAGCTGTGTATTTTCTACATTCTGGATGAAGTTCGATCTGATAAAAGCTGGATCTGAGATCAATGGAAGACAACACTTTTACACCATTAAAATTTTGAAGAAGTTCTTCCATCGTCTGCGACCTGTCTGTTTCAGGAATAATGATAATATTGATTTGTCTCGAATCTAAGACAAGCCTGATCGATCCATTTTTCTTCTCAACAACATGTAACGGATTGTTGTATGAGCTTACTGCAGGCTCAATAATGCCCTCGTCAAGCATAGATTGTATATCTGTTCTAACACGGTCCCTATAATGTGCTGGAATTACGTATGGTCTAACACACAATTTAGTATGCTCACGAACAAGAAATTGGTATTGAAATCCCTTGATTGTTCCTGTTTTGTGAGTAAAAACTGTGGAATGTGCTTGTAAATTCTCAAAAAGGTCCTGCCTATCAGTGTCATTACAATTCTCAATTGTTTGAATTTTATTCTGAATTAACTTATTAGTGTCAAGTGCGCCGTCGATATCATCCCTGTCAGTACTTGCAGAATGATTGTTGCGTCAAGTTCCGTCGAAAATTCCGAACTGTTGTCTAACAGGAGGTAAAGCCGATTAATTTCTTCGTCATGGTTTGAGAGCCAATCTTCAAATTTCAAAGCTACTGACTTACCTTCTTTTTCTAAAGTTATTTCAGCATCGTGAAAGCTTAAGATTGCTTTGTATTCATTCAAAAAGTCTACTCCCAGTATAATTTCCGTCGACAATAATGGAACAATAAGAAAGTTCATAGAGAAGCTGCGGCTTTGACAAAAGAATTCTAAGTTGGTTTGTTGGCGTACATCTACACTTTTTCCAAAGATTGCACCTTGTAATTTAATCTTACGTAACGGAAGTGTGGGGCAATCGTTCGGTTTGTTGCATTTGCTAAAGGCTGTTTCACTGATTACTGAAATGGGACTGCCAGAGTCAAGTACTGCCGTAAATTTTACTTATTTACTGTAATGTGAATCACAGGATATGCAATGTTGTTATGTTTTACGTCGTGTTCTTGGAGTAAGATGTCCCTAATGTCTTCCATTTTTACGTAATTACTAGCTACGGCAGCTGCGTCGTCAGTTTCATAAGTACGTTTTGTGGCAGCCAGCGGTGTGAGTCATTGCCTATGGTCTCTTTGTTGGCGCGCGTCTTTATTGGGATTTGGAGACCTAACTTCTACAAATTCACCGTGACGAGAAGCCCCTGCTCTGTTTGAATCCCGCCAGTTCTGATGCAATTCAGGTCTGTCGTTACGATCACATCGTCTGTCGTCATGTCGGTAGATCCTGTAGTTTCTTTCTTGTCGGTTAAGTGGTGGAGAATTTCTCCCTGAATCGTAACTGCGCGCTGGACCGTTGCGTCTAAAGTTATTCTGTCTCCCGTAATAATTATTATTTTCGTTCCCATATTGTCTGTTTCTCTGATTGTCTCTGTCATAGTCACTACCGCGGAGAGGTGATCTTTCCCTGTAATTATTACTACTCTGCCAACGGTTGTCGTACGGGTGGTGTCTATTTTGGTCACGATTTGCGTTGTAAGAATAGACCTGTCGTGTCCAGTTATTGTTTCTGTCGTCACGGAATTGTGACGGAAGTGACATGTAGTGATTGTTTTCCTGTTTTCGCATCCCGCGACTGTCTGTGTCAATTTCCAGTTCTTGTAACAGTCCCTGAAAAGCCTCAATGTCTTCTTTACAACGTCCTGCTAAAATAATATGTCGTAAATGTTCAGGCAATTTGAGTAAGCAAATGCGGATGAGTTCGGAGGGGCTGTATGGGTTTGAAAGATACTGATTCTTATGCAACATGTCTTCAAAATATTTCACAAGACTGGAAAATTCAGATTGTTCGAAATGTTTCATCATTATGATGCCATGTTTTACTCGGTCTTGTGTGGCTTGAGACCAATATGCTGAGAGGAAGGCATGGTAAAACTCTCCTTCACTGTGGCAATCGTGAATTACCGATCGCATTCTTACAGTTGGTTCATTCTCCAAGTAGCCACACATAAATTCTGATCTGTGTTCTAACGACCAGTTGGGAGGAAAACAATGAGAGAATTGATGGAGTCATGCTTGTGGATGAATGTCGTTGCCAGAATTCTTAAATGTTTTGAATTTACGTGTAGTAATGAACAGCTTATAGTCAAAATCGTCATGTCGGCGAGTCGCATGTCGGTCATTATTACTTCGTTTCGGCGGTTCCATCTCAAAATCCAATGCGCCTTACCAATTTCTTTCATAATTTCCGAAGTGTCCTGTGTTATTATTTTGTGGTTGTTCCGTATTTCTATGTCCCTCTTCCCGTATTGGAGCGCGAGTGTCCTCTGAAATACGTAATTCTTGTATTACCTGCGTCAACTGATCTTGTACTTCCCGGATTTCTCTTTTGTACTGTGTATTGATTTGATTTTGATTTTGTTTGAATTTTCTTATTTGTTCATACTCTTCTGTGTCAGTGAAGGCTACGGGTCTTGTGTCATTCAGATCATCATCTACCTTTGTAGATAAGTTAGGGACCTGATCCGAAAGTTCGGCTACTTTCTCCGATAGTGTACTTATTTCCTCCATGTGTCTTTCTGAACCAATTTTCAGGGTATCTACTGTGTCCTTTAAGTTTTCCTGAGTTCTTGCAAGTTGCGTAACCGAATCGGTAGATGCAACTGAGTCAATTTTAGCTTGCAAGGTCTCATGATTTTCATGAACAATAGTTTGCAGTCCTTTTATGGCTGCTTCGTGATTCTGTAATACATTTTCATGACGCGAAAAAATAGGTTGGAAATGCTCACAAATTTGTGTTTTTACGTCATTACAGACCTTTTGACATTTCGATTCGATGTTATGTAACTCAGTGGTTAAATCTTCACGTGTTTGTTCAAGTGTAGTGTCTAACTTTTGAAGATTTTGTTCCATTGTGTCTAACTTGTTGAGATTTTGTTCCACTGTGTCTAACTTTTTGAGATTTTGTTCCACTGTGTCTAACTTTTTAAGATTTTGTCCCATTTGTCTCTGATTTTGTTCCATTTGTTGCATTAATTGCAATAATAATGTATTAGTGTCTGGAATCTGTTTCTCTACGCTTTTCGACAGTGCATTTGCACCGGCAACATTCGCATTTTGACAAGCAGAAAATGTGTCTTGACTTATTTGAGAAAACGGTGATAACCCAAAACCTGAATCTACAGTATTTGCGAAATTGTGTCCTGTCATTTCGGATTCCTGAGGCGAGCTGTTGCCGACCGATCGATCGATAATGCTTCCCTGTTCACTACCTGTTTCACTGTCTACACCATTGTTTGCAGCCCGCTCCATTTCCCTATGCACAATTACCAAATTACTACTTTGAACATCAGTTAATTCATTACTCGGTGGCGCTAACACACTGCTTTCATTTTCACTGTCATTTCTCAGTTTACTTTGGAGCCTAGTATTACGTTTTTCACACGCCATTATTGTCACAGTATTTCACACGACAACACAGAAAAACACAATTTGAAGATCAAAAATAAGAGAACACATTAACATAGCACTGAAAATAGTATCTAGTTAATTACAGCTGCGAAATACTTGGTGCAAATCTACATGCATGCCACAACTGTTTTACTGTACAACAATGAAAGACTGCAACTACAAAGGAGATTTTCTCTACAATTATGCACTAGCAATAAACAAAATCTACACTAATTACACAAACTACAACAAAAAATCAGAAGATTCCAGTGAGGTATCCTCGGCTAAGGGTCGACATATGAAACGTCCCCTTTGAACAATTATACATGACTGTGCTTAACCTGACACACAATATTTTTAGCGCAACGCAATCTGACTTTCAAAATTCCCTACAAAAGAATGGCCCTGACTAACATTAAACTATACCTTTCACAAATCACTTACCTCACAAAAATCTTCGCTGCTCAAGCTACTGCAATAAAGCGAGCGTCACTACTGCCAGCTAAATAAAAGATTCAAACCACGGAAGGCACTAACTACTGATAGGGATAGTTAGCAAATGAAAGATATTAATAGAGAACAAACAATGTATTTAACTTGATATCATCATATATAAATACAGCAGTTCATGACAAATTTCAAAACTCCGCCATCTCTCTCCCCACATCCACCACTGCTGGCGGCTCACCTCCAACTGCGCAACGCTACGCGCTGTTCACAGCCAGCTGCCTAACACTACAATGGCGAGTATTACAACAATGCAAAGCAGCCACAGACTGCACACAGCACAGCCAGTGATTTTCATACAGAGGTGGCGTTACCAATTAAAAAAAACCTAAACAGCCTACTTACACTCTATCCTGTGCAAGCTTCTTCATCTCCCAGTACCTACTGCAACCTACATCCTTCTGAATCTGCTTGATGTACTCATCTCTTGGTCTCCCTCTACAATTTTTACCCTCCACGCTGCCCTCAAATACTAAATTGGTGATCCCTTGATTCTTCAGAACAAGTCCTACCAACCGATCCCTTCTTCTAGTCAAGTTGTGCCACAAACTTCTCTTCTCCCCAGTCCTATTTAACACCTCCTCGTTAGTTATGCGATCTACCCATCTAATCTTCAGCATTCTTCTGTAGCACCACATTTCGAAAGCTTCTATTCTCTACTTGTCTAAACTATTTATCGTCCATGTTTCACTTCCATACATGGCTACACTCCATACAAATACTTTCAGAAACGACTTCCTGACACTTCAATCTATACTCGATGTTAACAAACTTCTCTTCTTCAGAAACGCTTTCCTTGCCATTGCCAGTCTACATTTTATATCCTCTCTACTTCGACCATCATCAGTTATTTTGCTCACCAAATAGCAAAACTCCTTTACTACTTTAAGTGTCTCATTTCCTAATCTAATTCCCTTAGCATCCATCACCCTACTTAATCCGACTACATTCCATCATCCTCGTTTTGCTTTTGTTGATGTTCATCTTATATCCTCCTTTCAAGATACTATCCATTACGTTCAATTGCTCTTCCAAGTCCTTTGCTGTCTCGGACAGAATTACAATGTCATCGGTAAACCTCAAAGTTTTTACTTCTTCTCCATGAATTTTAATACCTACTCCGAATTTTTCTTTTGTTTCCTTTACTGCTTGCTCAATATACAGATTGAATAACATCGGGGAGAGGCTACAACCCTGTCTCACTCCTTTCCCAACCACTGCTTCCCTTTCATGCCCCTCGACTCTTATAACTGCCATTTGGTTTCTATACAAATTCTAAATAGCCTTTCGCTCCATATATTTTACCCCTGCCGCCTTCAGAATTTGAAAGAGAGTATTCCAGTCAACATTGTCAAAAGCTTTCTCGAAGTCTACAAATGCTAGAAACGTAGGTTTGCCTTTCCTTAATCTAGCGTCTAAGAGGTGTCGTAGGGTCAGTATTGCCTCACGTGTTCCAATATTTCTACGGAATCCAATCTGATCTACCCCAAGGTCGGCTTCTACTAGTTTTTCTATTCGCCTGTAAAGAATTCGCGTTAGTATTTTGCAGCCGTGACTTATTAAACTGATAGTTCGGTAATTTTCACATCTGTCAACACCTGCTTTCTTTGGGATTGGAATTATTATATTCTTCTTGAAGTCTGAGGGTATTTCACCTGTGTCATACATCTTGCTCACCAGATGGTAGTGTTTTGTCAGGACTGGCTCTCCCAAGGCCGTCAGTAGTTCCAATGGAATGTTGTCTACTCCCGGGGCCTTGTTTCGACTCAGGTCTTTCAGTGCTCTGTCAAGCTCTTCACGCAGTATCATATCTCCCATTTCATCTTCATCCTCTTCCATTTCCATAATATTGTCCTCAGGTACATTGCCCTTGTATAGACCCTCTATATACTCCTTCTGCCTCTCTGCTTTCCCTTCTTTGCATAGAACTGGGTTTCCATCTGAGCTCTTGATATTCATGCAAGTGGTTCTCCTTTCTCCAAAGGTCTCTTTAATTTTCTTGTAGGCAGTATCCATCTTATCCACAGTGAGATAGGCCTCTACATCCTTACATTTGTCCTCTAGCCATCCCTGCTTAGCCATTTTGCACTTCCTGTTGATCTAATTTTTGAGACGTTTGTATTCCTTTTTGCCTGCTTCATTTACTGCATTTTTATATTTTCTCCTTTCATCAATTAAATTCAATATTTCTTCTGTTACCCAAGGATTTCTACTAGCCCTCGTCTTTTTACCTATTTTATCCTCTGCTGCCTTCACTATTTCATCCCTCAAAGCTACCCATTCTTCTTCTACTGTATTTCTTTCATCCATTCCTGTCAGTTGTTCCCTTAGGCTCTCCCTGAATCTCTGTACAACCTCTGGTTCTTTCAGTTTATCCAGGTCCCATCTCCTTAAATTCGCACCTTTTTGCAGTTTATTCACTTTTAATCTACAGTTCATAACCAATAGATTGTGGTCAGAGTCCACATCTGCCCCTGGAAATGTCTTACAATTTAAAACCTGGTTCCTAAATCTCTGTCTTACCATTATATAATCTATCTGAAATCTGTCAGTATCTCCAGGCTTCTTCCATGTATACAACCTTCTTTTATGATTCTTGAACCAAGTGTTAGCTATGATTAAGTTGTGCTCTGTGCAAAATTCTACCAGGCGGCTTCCTCTTTCATTTCTTACCCCCAATCCATATTCACTTACTACGTTTCCTTCTCTCCGTTTTCCTACTACCGAATTCCAGTCACCCATGACTATTAAATTTTCGTCTCCCATCACTATCTGAATAATTTCTTGTATTTCATCATACATTTCTTCAATTTCTTCGTCATCTGCAGAGCTAGTTGGCATATAAACTTGTACTACTGTAGTAGGCATGGGCTTTGTGTCTATCGTGGCCACAATAATACGTTCACTATGCTGTTTGTAGTAGCTTATCCGCATTCCTATTTTTTTATTCATTATTAAACCTACTCCTGCATTACCCCTATTTGACTTTGTATTTATAACCCTGTATTTGCCCGACCAAAAGTCTTGTTCCTCCTACCACCGGACTTCACTAATTCCCACTATATCTAACTGTAACCTATCCCTTTCCGTTATTAAATTTTATAACCTACCTGCCCGATTAAGGGATCTGACATTCCACTCTCCGACCCGTAGAACGCCAGTTTTCTTTCTGCTGATGACGACGTCCTCTTGAGTAGTCCCCGTCCGGAGATCCGAATGGGGGATTATTTTACCTCCGGAATATTTTACCCAAGAGGACGCCATCATCATTAACCATACAGTAAAGCTGCATGCCCTCGGGAAAAATTACGGCTGTAGTTTTCCCTTGCTTTCAACCGTTCGCAGTACCAGCACAGCAAGGCCATTTTGGTTAGTGTTACAATGCCAGATCAGTCAATCATCCAGACTGGCGCTGCAGTCATGGACTGTGCGGCTGGCCCCGGCGGAGATTCGAGTCCTCCCTCGGGCATGGGTGTGTGTGTGTTTGTCCTTAGGATAATTTAGGTTAAGTAGTGTGTAAGCTTAGGGACTGATGACCTTAGCAGTTAAGTCCCATAAGATTTCACACACATTTGAACATTTGAACATCCAGACTGTTGCCCCTGCAATTACTGAAAAGGCTGCTGCCCCTCTTCAGGAACCACGCGTTGGCTGGCCTCTCAACAGATACCCCTCGGTTGTGGTTGCACCTACAGTACGGCTATCTGTATCGCTGAGGCGCGCCTCCCTACTAACGGCAAGGTCCATGGTTCATGGGGGGAGTCACAAACATATGGCTCACAATTTTAGACGAACAGTTGGTAACAGGTAGGTTTTTTAAATTAAAATACAGAACATAGGTACGTTTGAAAATTTTATTTCGGTTGCTCCACTGTGATACATGTACCTTTGTGAACGCATGCTGTTACAGCGTGATTACCTAAAATACCAAATTAATGCAATATATGGTCAAAATGATGTCCGTCAGCCTCAATGCATTTGACAATACGTGTAACGACATTCCTCTCAACAGCAAGTATTTCGTCTTCCGTTATGTTCGCACATTCATTGACAATGCCCTGAGGCATGTTGTCAGGCGTTGTCGGTGGATCACGACAGCAAATATCCTACAACTTTCCCCACAGAAATAAATCCGGGGACTTCAGATCCGGTGAACGTGCGGGCCATAGTATGGTGCTTCGATCACCAATCCACCTGTCATGAAATATGCTATTCAATACCGCTTCAACCGCACGCGAGTTATATGCCAGACATCCGTCACGTTGGAAGTACATCGCCATTCCGTCATGCAGTGAAACTTCTCGTAGTAACATGGGTAGAGCATTACGTAGGAAATCAGCATATATTGCACCATTTAGATTGCCATCGATAAAATGGGGCCAATTATTCTTTCTGCGATAGTGCTGCACCATACATTAACCCGCCAAGATCTCTGATGTTCCACTTGTCGCAGCCATCGTGGATTTTCCGTTGCGCAATGGTGCATATTATGCCGGTTTACGTTACCGCTATTGGTGAATGACGCTTCGTCGTCTAACAACCTTACCACAACAAAGGTCAAAATTAAATGATTGTGGTGTTGCTCACGCTGCTAAATAATGCATTTTCGGGCAACAACAGTCATATTATGTGGCAGGTGTCATAAGAGCACAGTTAATAAAGTCATTTCATGTAATAATCAAAAAACTAGGCACTCATCTTTTTGTGTTTCCCACGCTGGTCTCGTCGTAAAATCATGGCTCAATCGTTGAAAATCTAGGTGGTTATGATTCCAAGCTCGGATGCAAAAAGGCCTAGGTTTTATTCTGCTATATTCAAAAGTTTTTGTAGATGCGCTTCACAAAACATTCTTCAAGATTACACTTTTGCAGGACAATGGTGATGTAAAAAAAAGCAATCAGCACTTCCTTTTAATTGCAATATCACGTAAACACAAAACATCACTTCACAATACAAAACATACTTGAAAACATCTTCCTCACAGTCACTGTTAAAGTTCACATTTTATAAGCGGACTACAATACGCGTCTTTCCAACATGACGTCCAAGACTTGACCTTCTCAAGGTCTGACTCTCTAACAAGTTAACAACTAACTAACAATCGCTTACGCGCCCAAACATCAGAGTTACAACTACGTCAAAGATCATAGTGACAAAAGAAAGAATACACATAAGAACAATATCATTGAAATATAAACATATTGATGTATCAAAAGTGAAATCAAATCTGAATGTCGTCACAGAAATATTTAAGTAGTTAACAGAAATACAGTAGAATATTACTGGTATCAAGAGGTTCAGGTGAGGTACCATAATGGTTACGTAATTCAAGTACCATTGCGGTCGCTAAATAGAACGCTTGCAAATAATCTGTCATCGTCGCGTAATTTCTCTTGTGCCTAGTGGCAGAACTGTACACGACGTTCAAAGTCGTCGCCATGCAATTCCTGGTTGGCTGGTTCAAATGGCTCTGAGCACTATGGGACTCAACTGCTGTGGTCATAAGTCCCCTAGAACTTAGAACTACTTAAACCTAACTAACCTAAGGACATCACACACATCCATGCCCGAGGCAGGATTCGAAACTGCGACCGTAGCGGTCGTGCGGTTCCAGACTGTAGCACCTTTAACCGCACGGCCACTCCGGCCGGCCAATTCCTGGTGCATAGAAATATGGTACGGGTGGAATCGATGTTAATGTAGCGTTCTCAACACCGACGTGTTTGAGATTCCCGATTCTCGCGCAATTTGTCTGCTACTGATGTGCGGATTAGTCGCGACAGCAGCTAAAACACCTACTCGGGCATCTTCATTTGTTGCAGGTCGTGATTGACGTTTCACATGTGGCTGAACACTTCCTGTTTCCTTAAATAACGTAACTATTCGGCGAACGGTCCTGACACTTGGATGATGTAGTCCAGGATACCGAGCAGCATACATAGCACACGCCCATTGGGCATTTTGATCACAATAGCCATACATCAACATGACACCAACCTTTTCCTCAATTGGTAAACGGTACATTTTAACAGGGGTAATGTATCACGGCGCAAATACCGTCCGCACTGGCGGAATGTTAAGTGATAGCACGTACTTATACGTTTGTGATTATTACAGCGCCACCTATCACAAAGCGAAGGAAGTGGTCCAAGTGAAACATTCATATTTATTTACGTACTACACAAATTTGTAATAAAAATAGGGGTTGCTATTTTAAAAAACGTAGTTGATATCCGTTTGACCCATGGCAGCGCCATCTAGCGGGCCAACCATAGCGCCATCTGTCTTCCCCCTTCAAGCTAGACAAGTTTCGTTCTTTGTAGTTTTTTCGTTTGAGGCTTATTTCGTGAGATATTTGGATCGGTCACTATCAATGGACCACCCTGTATACATGATTGTTAACGGTCTTTAGTGACTCTGGAGCGTTTTCTTATATGTTTGTTGCATTAGAGAAATCTCACTTGTTAAAAACTAACGATATAAAAAGCGTTGTACGCCCAGCAACTTACCAACCCACAAATCCAGCCCTCCATACAAATTCAAGAGTAATCTAGACATACTGAGAGAAAGATGGAATTTCTCGTCAAATAAAGTTATGAAGACTGTCTGGAAGACTTTTCCATCCACCAGAGTCCGGAATGGGAAGGTGTGCGACGTGGGCGCCGTGGACGTAGCTCGTCAGCCGTAATGAGGCTAGGCCAGGGGGGAGGAGAGGCGAGGGCGGGCTCATTAGACTCCGTGGCCCTGTTTGCTGGGCCAGATGATGATGAAAGGGTCTTCGGTTTGTGGCCGCGGCGGTAATCCCATTTCAAACAGCGTCCGCGGCGGCGGCAGGGCTATCGATTACCGCGGCTTCTGGCCGACGGCAGTGATTAGAGCGGCCGCCGTTGACGGTCGTGGCAGACGAGCGAGGGGACCACGTGTGCACGTGGCCGCGACCAGCTGATTGACACCCTCACTAATCCGATTCTGTGCCTGCGTCCGGGCGTGGGAAACCTGTGTGTTACGAACAAACAAGGAACCCTCTTCACTGAAAGTAAGAAATCTCTATTCTGATGAAGACACAGGATGGACTGCTTTCAAAATATGCTAATATGTAGAATCGAGCGTAGTCAGGAGCCGAGCAATCCGTGAAAAGTTAAAGCTGTAGGAGGCAGAAAACTGATTTCCCGCCTTTGGTTAATTACCCGTCCCGGAGGAGGAAGCAGATTAAAATAAAATGAAATTGTATTAAGTGTAGAAAACAAACCCCGTCGGTTCTATGCTCTAAAACATGTTTTAAATTTTTATAAAAAATGTCCGAATTCAGTCTCCGGATCGCCACCAAACCGTCGTCAGATCGTTTGTTACAATTAAAGAGTAACATGTCGAATATGGAACTGAAAGCTCACTGTTATAACATGACAGAATTATGACACTGAACTTTCAGTTCCATATTCGAGATTACTCTGTAACAAAAGAACCTGAATATGTGCAGCTATCTGGAAACAGGTCATGTGGAAATAAAGACGTGGCAATACGATGTGGACAGTCTTCGTAAGTAATGATCGCGGACTATCCTCGATGACTAATACGCTTACTTCTGTTAAATGTTAGTCATCTCTGTTGCTGTCTCGTTAGACTATACAGAGGGTTAAAGATTTTGCCATATAGTTCTCAAAATGTAGTGCTAGTCGAAAACAGAAGATTTATTTATTTATCGTATGGCTTTTCCAGTGCAAGTGCGGTACTGAAATCGTAAAATTACTTAACGTAACATATAAATACAAATATACGTATACACACATTCATAATAATATAAACAGAACAAACACCAGCCATAATTAAATCTGAGCAAAGTTGAAATACAATCACAGCTACAATTCGTCAAAAAGTTGTGTCCAAATGTGACAGCCAATTAATAGCAGCAGGGCTGGCCTCCACGAAGTCTCTCCAGTCACCACAGAATCTTCCCAGTGGGCACTCTTGCACTACATGTTGTAATGTTTGTTCATCAGTTTCACAGTCACACATTGGGTTATCATTGGCGCCCCATTAGTACAGCATGGATTTAGATCTCGCGTGTCCAGTTCTCACACGGTTAAGCTGGCACCAGATTTTACGAGGAAGCTGCATTCCTGGGAGTTGTTGGCTGGGGTTCTCTATATTGTATCGGTTATTGTCACTATTGTTCCACTTGGTATTCCAGAAGAGAAGTACGTATAATGATTTGTCTGGAAACCAATTCCTGTTGGAATATGTTCCAGTCTCTCCTCTACTTCCAGTCCGCCTGTTACACGAAGCAGACACTAAAGACAATGCTAAATTTTGCTGCCACGCATCCTGACGCATCCTTCAGCCATTCTTCGCACTGAATCACTTCATCTTTCCAATACACCTGGCTTCATTCTAATTGTGGCTTGTGCATTGGCGACACGCTTATGCCACGTTCTCATACACTGAGGTGAGAAGAACCACAGGATACTTCGTAATATCCTATTGGACCTCCTTCTACCCGGCGTAGTGCAGGGACTCAACATGTGGCTGCAAGTTCCCTGCAGAAATACTGAACCGTGCTGCCTCTATAGTCGCCCATAGTAACGGAGGTGTTGCCGGTGCAGGATTTTGTGCAAGACCTGAGTTCTCGATTAAACCCCTTAAACGTTCGATGGGATTCATGTTGGGCGATCTGGATGGTCAAATCATTCGCTGGAATTGTCCAGAATGTTCTTCAAACTAGTGGTGGAGGTTCGAGGGCCTGTGACATGAAGCGCTGTCATCCATAAAAATACCATCGTTGTCTGGAAACACGAAGTCCATGGATGGCTGCAAATGGTCTCCGAGTAGCCGAACACAACCATTTCTGGTCCAGAGCAAAAAGACCATTCCAACGCAAACACAGCCCACACCATAAAGTGGCCACCACCAGCTTGCACAGTGCCTAGTTGACAATTTGTGTCCATGGTTTCGTGGGGCCTCCGGCACACTTGCACCCTACTGTCAGCTCTTACCAACTGAAATCGGGACTCTTCTGACCGGGCTACTGTTTTCCAGTCGTCTAGAGTCCAACCGATATGGTCAAGAGCACAGTAGATGCGCTGCAGGCGTTGTCATGGTGTTAAGGAAGGCACTCGCGTCGGTCGTCTACTGCCATCGCCCTTTAACGCCAAATTTCGCTGCAATGTCGCAACGAGTACGTTCATCTTGCTTCCCACATTGATTTCTGCAGTTAGCTCATGCAGTATTGCTTGTCTGCTAGCAGCGATAACTCTACGCAAACGCCGCTACTCTGTCATTATGCGAAGGCCATCGGCCAGTGTATTGGCCACTGTGAGAGATAGTACCTCAAATTTGGTAGTCTCGGCACAATCTTGACACTGTGGATCTCGGGATACTGAGTTCCCATACGATTCCCGAAATGGAATGTCCCATGCTTGCAGCTCCAACTACAATTCCGGATTCAAATTCTCTTAATTGCCG
Organism: Schistocerca americana; assembly: GCF_021461395.2. Taxonomy (NCBI): domain Eukaryota; kingdom Metazoa; phylum Arthropoda; class Insecta; order Orthoptera; family Acrididae; genus Schistocerca; species Schistocerca americana. The sequence goes on along the minus strand of NC_060122.1, from coordinate 263,906,655 downwards.
GGCAGCCATAATCACGTCGGACACTTTTTCACATTAATCACCTGTAGAAACGACAGCTCCATCAGTGCACTTGCTTCTACACCTTGTGTACACAATGCTACCGCCATCTATGTATGTCCGTATCGCTGTCCTACGAAGGTTGTTACTCAGGGTATTGTCGACGGACTGTCCGTACACCAACGCCTTTGAACGTCTCCACGGAGAGAAATCAAACGGATTACTTTCTGACGAAACTGGAGGCCATATTACCGGGCATCTTCAAACGGTGTATCGGTCTGACACATCGCGTCGAGGATTGGTCTCACTAACCTCCGAAAACATGGGGGTGCATAAACCGCAGTCGTTATCTTTATGCAAGGGTAACGTCATCATCGCAGAGAAATCGGCAACACACAGCACTTGTTAATCTACCTACAGCACCTTAGAGTTGACAAGTGAAACGGACCGTATCTCGACTGGTACTGGTTTCCAGACGTATCACTATACGAACTTTTCTTCTAGTTTTGACCAATAGTACTTCATGTACGAATATGTTACACCTTGTATTTAACATATAGTCTCTATCAGCCATCTGACTTCCCATCCATGCTGCTCCTGGGTATCTTCTAATATTATGTGCCCAGCTTCTGTTAGGTCGTCGTCTCGTTCTTTTCGTATTTCACAGAGTCCTAAAAAATACTTTGTCTTTTTACCACCCACTGTCACAGCCACAGTCGCGCACATATTCATTCCACTTCATTACATTAATAACGAAATCTTCCACTTCATCGTGTTCTCTCAAGTACTTGCTTACCTTGTCTCTCCTTCGTCATGCATCTCATCAGCGCTCGCTCAGCTTCACTTACTTTTGGTCTCACGTATGTAAGTCGAAACTGTTCATACACACTGATTCTAAATTTGCAATTCAAAAACTTAGAAACCCCCGTTTGCAAATGAAACGTTCGTTTTATTCTTATGGATAATTGTAGTTTATTGTTTACATCTCCATTCAGTTTTTGTTCTTTTGTTGTCAACATGTCATAGTAGTCGGCACATATCTTGGGGAATCAATTTCGTTAGGATCTATTTGCCTAATGTGAAAAATCATTGAAAAAATTACAGAATTTTTAAAAATTTAATCCCGTATTTATTGTTAATCGACCATGACTGCTTCAGAATATGAAACGGGTTTTCAGAGGATGTTACCAGTAACAAAATTTCTTGGCTAACTTATATTATTTAATGAAGTCTGAATATGATATTTATACTTCGAAAATGCTGCTTGATTAAATAATTTAAGCAAGTAACAAATTCTGTGATGGGTAGCGGACTTTAATTAACCTTTTGAAATGACTGCGTTGTAAGACCATGTTCAAAGCACGGAGGGTCTTTTTGTATACTAGAATTCGAAGAGAAGTACAGTTTTTTAGAGACGACGAAATCGACTCATTGAAAATATATTTTGATCATATTAAATTGAGAACATTTTGGGGAAGTCTTAGAAGGAAGTATGCGGTACTACGGGAAATTCTTAAGAATAATTATTCTATTAATCACAACTTACATATGCGAAAGTACATTTTGAGCTTTGTTGGCAATGGAAACTCAAGCGAGAAGCCAAATGAAATTGGAATGTGACTAATGGTGTTCATCGAGCAACATCAAAACAATTAAAAGAATCAGATGATTAGAAATAAACAGAATTAACTGTTTCGTTATCTCATTATTTCTTGGATTTAGAAAAAACAAGGTACACGTTAGTTTTAAATCTGTGAACATTAACTAAATATCATTCATCTCTCATAAATTTTAAAAAAGAGTAATGTTAATTCTCTACTCACTAATGTGTAGTTAGATGCTAAACTTTATTGGTGTTAGTCAGGTGAAATGCTTCTCAGTGAGACTTGAAACCATTGCGATAAAATGTGGAAACACATGCACATTCAGTCAGTGATTGACAAACTGAGAGTGCGAGTGAGGTGTACAATGACTGCAATGACAGGCTAATTGCAGACATGGATTGCGAGGAGTACTTACAGACTTTCAATAGTACCTTCATACGATCACTTGAAGACGGAGTGCAAATTCATACATGGCATGAAGTGGCAAGCATAATACTTCCCTGGCAGCAGAAGATGAGCTGTGGTAACGAAATGTGGTTGAATGAACAAAAGGAACTAAATACTGTAAAGAAATACGGAGATTGAGAGAGAACCAAGAGATGAACTTCGGAAAGAGGTGGACAGGATGGCAGATGGCGGCACCTTTGTAGACGAACTGGGTGGTCTTCCACTAGTCTAGTACTTCAGTGAATGTTAAGAGCTCGTTAGTTGGAGTGATCTAACCTAAATACGTGGAATTGTGCAAACATATCTGGAGTAATGACGTTTAGGAAGTCGATCACAATTCAAAAACCTGCTCACATTAAAACTTTGTCTCCCGAAGACAGGTATCATGCTCCAGCTAACTAAGTTCAGATGACATGGCGGGTTTCAGTTTAAATTTAATCGCTTCCGTTCCTGACGGTGTTGAGAGTTTTCATCTCAGGAAGTATTGCAGCGTCCTTAGCTTATTTGTTTTTCAACAGTCGCCAACCCAATGTATGTGATAAAGTAGGAGTTTGCCTTTTCTTTGTAGCTACAAAAAACGTATTCCCTTGTTTTTTCATGTTACTAGCGACTATCGGAAGAATGCACGACGCCTCCGTAGGGCGAGCTGTGCAAGTATCTGGTCGCTAGCTGGATGTGTGGCGAAGCCACCGCTGCTTGGAGAAACCCGGGAGATTCCGTGCATTGTAAAACTTGTGAGCCATGTTTTTCCTACTAACAAAGATGTTCGTTGTATTTTTCTCTGTATTTTGTAGAGATATGTTCAGATTTTAATCGCAAGTCGGCAGTTCAGATGTTAATCGCAAGTCGGCAGTTCTTATTACTGGGTAGTTAGAGAATGCCTCAGCTGCAGACTTTATCAGATTCATCTGTACTGCGAAAAGTCAGCTGCAGTGACTGATGTACTTTATACTACTACAAGCTGCAAAGAGGAAGTCTTGTAGCGTATTTTGACTAAACGGGAGAGTGATTTAGGTGAAAGAGTTTCTCACGTTATTACGCGAAGGTTTTACTTATTTAGGATAGAGTGTTGTACCAAGAGTAAAGTGTCCCTAGGACAACTATGACTAGAGACCGCCGTAGGCAATTTCTGCCATTTTCAACATTTTTTTTTTTGTTTTAACTAGACATGAAGGCGTGTTTTGTACAGAATTTGGTAATAGTTTGAGCTCTAGTCATGTAAGTACTGTGTATTACTCATATATTAAGACTATATGGAATATAGTGTTAATTCTTCAGTTACCGAATTTTATTGTAAGTAAACCTTTACATATTTTTAAAACTACGAGAGCGTACTGAAAAGTAATGCCTCCGAATTTTTTAATTTAAAAGTTTTAAATTTTTTGAAATAAAAAAAGCGTTATTAACATTTGAAATCTTCATTCTCGCGACTACATATCGACAGCCCTAGAGGCCTCCGAATCGTAGGTTGTAGCATGGTGGTGTGTGACGTAACTACGTGGGTGTGTGAGTAACAGCGCTGTAATCGGGTCTTGAATACGGAAATTTTTCCCACATATGGAGCTCGCTCTCTTTCAGCATGACAATACCAAACCACACAGGAGCGCTGAGACATCCTGAATAATCAGACGCCTTTGGTTCACTGTCATCGACCATCTTTCATACAGTCCCGACTTGGACCCTTCAAATTATATCTGTGTCCAAAACGTAAACAGCGTCTTCGAGGACTTCACGATCGTAGTGATGAACGGGTGCATGCAGGGGTGAGGCAGTGACTCCGTCAACAAAATCTAAACATTCTACAGTGACGGTATCAACAAACTAGTCTCTCGTTGGGAGGCATGTGTTCGACGGAAGGGTAACTACGTTGCGGTATGAATACAAACCACGAGGAATAAAGATGTAAATCTTAATAACGTCTGTTTTGCTTAAAAGGCTTTAAGACTTATCACATAAAAAAATTTGGCGGCATTACTTTTCAAGATGCCCTAATACTTATAGAACGCGTACAACATCTTCTACCAAGAAGCAGAAGGTCTTTTACCGTGGAAAAAGAGATATTTACAAATTAAATGCTTTTCCTCAATGTCTTGTCAGTTGTACCCATGCTGTTAGTTTCTAACAGCTTAATTTTCAATATGTGCTCACTTGTAACTCGTTTCCGATAAGACTACAGCTTAATTCAATTTCACTTACCGATTATTGGTGTGTAGTGGAGTAACAATGTAACATATAGGCGACTAAATACGGTACTGACAAAATTTTGTCGACTGCAGCGCTCTTAAATTCCTAGGTACATCATTATTTTCTGTCTTGGATCATGTTTTTACTTTTGGAAAACCTTAATTTTTCAGAGCAGTTTTTGTTATTTGATTAAGCGGCTGCAGCACATAAAAGATAATGCGATCGTTTAAAAAAAGAATGGCGACAGGCGAACGTGTGGAAAGTGTCCCAAGATAAAACACTCTTGTCCGCATCTGTGTCGAACACAGGAAAATATTTTGTTTACATTGACAGCAGCAAATATGGAAGACTTTATTTTGCTCCGTCACCCCTAAACTGCCCCTAACAGGTGTTTTTCTCTCTCCTGGAGAACAAAATAAACCGAACTTGCAACTAATTTAACTTATAGGATGCAGTTATTGGGTTTTCGTGACTATGAAGAAGATTGTCTCATGTGGTTTACGTTCCCGTGTTCAGATAAATAATTGAATAACACGTAACAGTGCAATATGAAGTCCACGAAAGAAGCTGCTTACAAAATATTTCTTACACGCTTATTTTAGAATTCGCTCATCCGTCAGGACGCTAAGACGAGCTGTGCGTCCCAAAACGAGTTCGTTTAGTAAACAGGAGAGAGTAAGTGGGGTGCTCTTCGAGCTCCAGTAGAAGACGCTGCAAGAAAGTCTTTGGCACCACTGAAAGGTATCTTGTTAAAATTCCCAGAGCGGACCTTTCAAGAAGACTCAGGCTGCATATTACTTCCTCCCATCTTCATTCCCCAAAATGGCCATAAAGGGAAATCTCAGATATTAGAGCTCGTACATAGTGATAGTCGTTCCTTCCACACAACAGGAAATAGGGAAAAATTGTACAGATTTCAGAAGTACACCCTCCTGCTGACACTAACATGACGATAGAGGTTATTGGTAGTACTTATCTCTCTATAGGTGGAGATGGAGAACGATACTGCCTATAGTAGCATTACGGTTACGCTAGATATCTACTTCGATAGCCAGTAATGGCATCCGCTGTCCTACCACCGGTAACGCTCGCGGCAGGCCCTGTTATCCCACAGAAGGATCACTTTGGCATAAGTTTAGTATCGCAGCGAATCAACTTCGACAACTTGTCAGAGACCAAGCTGCTGTCGAAGAGATGATTTTTTGTACTGACGCAGAAACAGTGCCTCAAGTATGTGCAGCAGAAGTGGTAGCTATAGCGCATTATAAATTCGATGGTATGGACTCAACAAGGCGTTGGACGCCCTCTGCACAAATATAGAGCCACGCTGCCTCTACAGCCGCCCATAATCATCAAAGCATTGGAAGTGCAAAAGTTTGCGCACGACCTGACGATTACGTCCCATAAATGTTCGATGGGATTCATGACGTGCGGTACCGATGGCCGAAACTATCCGCACGAATTGTATAGAATGTTCTTCAAACCAGTAGCGAACAAATGTCGCCCAATGACATGACGGATTGACAATCCCAAAAATTTCATCGGTGAATGGCCGCAAACGTTCTTCAATTAAGTGAACATAGCCATTTACAGTCAATGATCGGCTCAGTTGTACCAGAGGACCCAGCCCGTTCCATGTAAACACAGCTCATACCATTACGGAGTCACCACCAGCTTGCACAGAGCCTCGTTGACAACTTGGCTCCATGGCTTCGTGGGGTCTGGGCCACACTCGAATCCTATCATCAGTTTTTTACCGACTTAAATCGGGACCCATCTGACCAGGCGAAGGTTTTGCAGTGGCCTAGGGTCCAAGCCCAGGGGAGGCGCTACAGGCGATGCTTGCTCCTAGCAAAGGCACTTGGGTCGGTCGTCTGCTGTCACAGCCCATTAACGCCAGATTTCGTCGAACTTTCCCAACGGATACGTTCACCGTCGTCCCACATTGATTTCAGCTATTACTTCACGCAGTGTTGCTTGTCTGTTAGCACTGATACCGCTACGCAAACGCGCTGCTCTCGGTCGTTAAGTGAAGGCCGTGAGCCAACGTGTTGACCGTGATGAGAAGCAATGCCTAAAACTTGGTTCAAATGGTTCAAATGGCTCTGAGCACTATGGGACTTAACATCTGTGGTCATCAGTCCCCTATAACTTAGAACTACTTAAACCTAACTAACCTAAGGACATCACACACATCCATGCCCGAGGCAGGATTCGAACCTGCGACCGTAGCAGTCGCGCGCCTAAAACTTGGTATTCTCGACAAACTGTGGATCTCGGGTTATTGTTTTCCTTAGTGATTTCCGAAATGGAATGTCAGTTTTTCTCTAGCTCCAATTACCTTCCACGTTCAGGGTCTGTTTATTGCCGTCGTGAACTTATAATCACGTGAAATCTTGTGACATGAATCAACTGAGTAACAATGACAGCTGCGCATCTGTACTGCTCTGTTATATCCTAAGCCTAGTTTACGCGACGACACTGGGTTGCATCACTCGTTGCTTGGAATGAGTTGCACGCAAGTGGTTTCATATATGATTGTAGACACGGAGACACCAGTATACACTTCAATTTCGTCGTTTTGTTGGTCCCTGAGTCGTGTCTGAAATGGAAGTTTTGGTAGCTGCACGTTGCACGAGTTGTGATGGAGTTAAACATTGTTGTGTGGAATAGCTGCATAAGAAAAAAAATAAGAAACGTATTTCGTTCGTAACTGGATGAAGAAAAGGCGTCAGCTCGGTTTCTCAGCATCATTGCTGAAATAATTGACAACAGAAGATCCAAGAAGTTCTTTTAATTATCTTAGAATGTCACCAGAGCTGTTCACGTTTCTTCTAAATAGAGTTAATTATTCGATAAGGAATAACGGTACTGTAAAGCTTGAAGCACTTCCGCCGGAACTGAAATTACATATCATATTGCGTGGATTACAATCGAGAACACTAGACATGCTATAAGGTACTGTTTTAGTTGGTGATGACGCTTTTTCATTAACAGCAATAGTTATTAACATTAACAGTAATAATTATTAACATTAGCAACTGTAATTATTCAAAGCAGGCCGCATTGAGAAGAGAATGGTTTGCAAGATACTCTCTTGAATATAGATCAGTACAGTGGCAAAATTTCAAACTTCTTACATACGTGAATGGGAAGCACTGAAGCGACGTTTTAAATCGATGAATATTGAATAAAGAATGCAGCTTCTTGAATTTGTATAGCCTTCCCTCCTCAACAATATTCCTTAACAAAGAGTTGGCCAACTCGAACGATGGGATTTTATTATTGTAGACGAGAACATTGCCACAGCTAGAATTACACTTGCTTGTATTTTTCGTAATTCGGTTGTTCAAATGGCTCTGAGCACTATGGTACTTAACTTCTGAGGTCATCAGTCCCCTAGAACTTAGAACTACTTAAACCTAAGTAACCTAAGGACATCACACACATCCATGCCCGAGGCAGGATTCGAACCTGCGACCGTAGCGGTCGCGCGGTTCCAGACTGTAGCGCCTAGCCAGCCGGGGTGGCCGAGCGGTTCTAGGTGCTTCAGTCCTGAACCGCGCAGCTGCTACGATCGATAGTTCGAATCCTGCCTCGGCCATGGATGTGTGTGATGTCCTTAGGTTAGTTAGGTTTAAGTAGTTCTAAGTTCTAGGGGACTGATGACCTCAACAGTTAAGTCCCATAGTGCTCAGAGCCATTTGAACCATTTTGTAGCGCCTAGAACCGCTCGGCCACTCCGGTCGGCTGAATTCTGTTGTATACGTGCTCCTGACTTAATACATTTTGCCCTGCAGCTCAGATATTGCCAAAACATCTATGTTATGATCGCACATGATGGTCTCAGCAGCAGCAATATGTTGCAATTTTTGTAATCAGCATCACGGAAATCCCAAAAACACCTATGCAAAGCATACACATCCAAAAAGCGAACAATATTCTCCGTTTCCCACTTCATGTTTTACTTTGCCTACAGTCTACGAATGCGCATAACCTCGACACTCATGCAACTAGTGTCGCCAAAGTTGGAATACGCAAGAAAGTTCTGTTTCACCAACGAGTTGCGCAAACGCGCGGCGCGCATGCGCAGTGGTCGGTAGCCATCTGTATGCATCGCTAGCCCATTAATTTTATCACCTCGGTGTAATACGCTATTCATTTCATAAAATTAGCTATAACCAGAAACTTTACTTTCTAGCCCACACTCTCCTAGCTAGAAGGGTCGTATGTAGGACAGGATCCTAATAATGATCCCCCACTTCCCACATACTACAAATATTGAATCTGACTGTGAAGGAGTTCTAGAGTAAACGATTTACCTGGGCAGACGTGGCGGGTGGGGCTATTAATTACGTGAAACAAAGCGGGACGGACGCACTCGTGGCCGACCGTCGACTGTCGACGCCTGGGACGCACTTCCCCAGCACAGCACGGGGCGGTTTGTTCTGCTCAAAGGCGCGACGGCGGCGCCAAGTGCTTCATCATCGCCGGCGCGATCGTTAATTCTCATTTGGAATCCTCGGCCATCCCGTCGAGCATGATGCGGGCATGCGGCTCCAGCTGGCTTGCTTTATTTGCCCTGTGCGACGCGCTCCGTGATTTATATATTGTGGCGTCACTGTCCCGTTCGGAGAATTCCTCAGCTGAAGGCGCCGACGTGGAGGGTGGGAAGGCCCGGGAAGGCCTCGGAAGACCGACTGGGGTATTGTGAAGGATATCGCATTCTCCACTGCAGTCTATACACGCAATTGATATTCTTCCCGACAGAAGAGCACTCTCAGAAGCTGTGCAACGATTAAGTAACTCCGACAATTTTCTATATGCACAAACGCGAGAGCATGCACTACGTTGATAATGGTTCTGTGGGTAAGCGTCCCGTTCGGAGAAATGCTTACACGAAGCTTTCGGAAGGAGAACTTGAACGACTAAATCCGATGAGTACTACGAACGGTGAGTATCATTTGTATGTATCCTCGTCGGAGAGCAGGGAATACTTAAGGCGCAATCACCTTATGGCTTTCTTGGAAATGTCTCGAAATTATGCCAGAAAATGGAGCAGTTAGGTTGATAATGCTGCAGTTTTGATAAGATTCTCATTTCATTCGGCAGAGTACAATTTAAGGAGGCATCTCTTTTATTTCGTTTCATTATTATTTCTAGCTTTAGGTAGTAAAGACCATACAACAAACCGCAGCTACAAAAGTGCCATATTAACATAATTGCAATATCAACAGTATAACAATAAAAGTACGACGCTGATATCCGGCAGAACACCCGACAACCCAAGATGTCAACAATAAAATAGTTCGATGTTCTAACGTAAGTTATATATGAGAAACAAAAACACTGTAATACGTGCAGCAGACACCCAGCAGATGTTTGGACAGCGCCAAGTTGACATCAGTGCAAGTTCACAGTAGAACAATGATAAAAATATGCAGTACAAAGATATATTAAAAAACACAAAATTACGACCCAGGGTGGGAACCGGTCATTTCCAGAGGTGAGTGACATCCACGGCAACTTCTAATTGAAAGCTGGAAACGGCATCGTTTATAAACATAAATTCTTCATAAAAGAAAAGGAAAAAAGACTTACCAGTTTTCGAAAGGAACTGGTTTCATTCGAGAACAAGATCCACACATCTTAGAGGTCAAAGCTGGATACCGGCATCTTTTAAATAGCTTGTGAGGAAATAATGCCTGTATCTCGAACCGACGAAGTAAAGCAGTTACACTTGTAGGTAGGGGTAGCACCTTGCATCGAACTTTTTATACAGGAGCGCGTGTGCGGCCGAGTACTTTTTTTCCTTGTTTTTTTAAAAAAAATTATTGCCGAGTATTTTTTAGTCATTAATTTTCTGACTTGGCCTGTGTTTGATGCTGGTAGACTTGTCTTGGCAAGGATTGCCCTTTTCGCCTGTGCTAAACTACTAACAGAACTCCTTAACTTCATCTACTTCTTGACCATCAATCCTGATGATAAGTTTCTCGCTGTTCTCATTTCTGCTACTTTTCATTATTTTCGCCGTTCTTCGATTTACTCTCAGTCCTTATTCTATACTTATTAGATTGTTCATTTCATTCAGCAAATCATCTAATTCTTCTTCACTTTCACTCAGGATAGCAATATCATCAACGAATCGCATCACTCATATCCTTTCACCTTTGATTTTAAATCCACTCCTGAACCTTGCTTTTACTTCCATCATTGCTTCTACAATGTACAGATTGAACGGTAGGGGAGAAAGACTGCGTCCCTGTCTTACACACTTTTTTAATCCGAGCACTTCGTTCTTGGTTGTCCACTCTTATTATTCCCTCTTGGCTCTCGTACATTTTGTATATTACCCTTCTCTCCCTATGGTTTACCCCTAATTTTCTTAGGATTTCGAACACTTGCACCATTTTGCACTGTCGAACGCTTTTTCCATTTCGACAAATCTTAAGAAAGTGTCTTTATTTTTCTGTAGTATTGTTACCATTATCAACCGCGACGTCAATATTGCCTCTCTGGTGCCTTTACCTTTCCTAAAGTAAAACTGCTCATCATCCTACGCATCCTAAATTTTCTTTTCTATTTTCTGTATGTTACCCTTATCAGCAACTTCGATGTATGAACGGTTAAGGTGATTGTGCTATAATTCTCACACTTGTCTGCTCTTGCAGTCTTCGGAATTGTGTGGATGACATTTTTTTCCGAAAGTCATATGGTCTGCCACCAAACTGATACATTCTACACACCAACGTAAATAGTCGTTTGTTGCCACTTCCCTCAACGATTTTAGAAATTCTGATGGAATGTTATCTATCTTCTGCCTTATTTGATCTTAAGTTCTCCAAAGCTCTTTTGAATTCTGATTTTAATACTGTATTCCCTATCTCTTCTGAATCGACTTCTGTTTCAGCTTCTATCACATCAGACAAGTCTTCCCCCTCATAGAGGCTCTTAACTTATGCTTTCCACCTATCCGCTCTCTCCTCTGCATTTCCTGTTGTACTCTCAATCTGATTTGATCCATTATAAATGGTTCTGAAAGCCTGCGACTGTGAAAACGGAAAACTTGAAAGTGAGTCAGTGAATTTCTGCAGATGTTTCGATACTATACTTAAATAAAAATAATAACACAGAGAAATAAGCACAATTGTAAAATCAATATAAGTAAATCATGATCCAAATAGTTAAGATAAATAACGCGTGTACAAAAACATATCATTGTTTAAGACCTATAATGTTATCTCTGTTGATTACTTGCAGGAACATCTTTGAAAGTATACAGCAAGTTGTGTGTGATTTTTAGTGTGTGAGACTCTGCTCAGCTGGACCATAAGAAAATTGTAAGTTTCTAAATTTCGCCACTACCCTCACAAAAAGATCTAAAGCCAACTAAAAATAGCGTGTTTCTTATATATTGCAGTAAGTCAACGAAATGATGTAGACTCTCGCACATCGTCAACATCACAAAGAAAAGGCATAACAAACACCAAAAAACGCACTTGAAAATGGGAATCACTTCCCGAAACGCATCGCGTGAAAAATAAAATAAAGAAAATCGTGACTGGTGGCAGAAGAACTATTTATAAACAAACTTATTGTTTTCACAGTTGCAGGTTTTCAGAACCATTTATAATGGATGAAATCAGATTATTAGTGCGAAGCCAGGAAATGAAAGCTATATATAAATACAATAACCTCAAAGTTAAAGTACTAAAAACAGTTGCACACGTAAGATTCAAAAAGGGCTGTCAACAACTAGGCATAATTCCGAATTATACTGTATAAAAGTGAAAATATGTTCTAGCAGTAGCATAGCAAAACGTATAAAGCACAAAGTAGCAAAACTATGGCTGATGACCGAAATAGGGCAGTTACACAAGAAGAAGAACCTACTAAACAGAAAGCTATTGAACATGCAGATAGAAGCAGCAAACAACATGGAACCCACAGTTTATGACAGCATAGGCAAGCACATCCAAGACATAGTCGGCAAGGATTACTCGACCATTTGCAACACACATAATAAGAAGCTGCAGACGTTGAAATCCAAACAAAATAATCGATCCAACCTTGAAATAACTAACAAAAGCACACACGTATTTTACAGTACAGTGGTGAACAACAAAGGCATAAAATTCAGCGAAAGAGAAAATGATCTGGTCCAAAAAGGACTAAAATACAATGTAAAACCTAACCACAACAACCTTACACTGAAACTGATTATAGCTGCAACTAAAAATGCAGCAAAATCTGCAAAACTAAATTCAAATGCAAAAGCAGCAATAGGTCACAAAGCAAACAAGCTTCTTGAGAAAGAAATGAATAAAGATAAATGCAGATCTAAATAGACAATAAATGATGTAAAAACTCTGAAATCCTAAAGTAATAAATCGAAAAACTACCAATCCATAGTCGTAAAGTCATACCAAAGCACTACATTAGTTGTGACGAAAGGAAACTGTTGGTTCAAATGGCTCTGAGCACTATGGGACTAAACATCTATGGTCATCAGTCCCCTAGAACTTAGAACTACTTAAACCTGACTAACCTAAGGACATCACACAACACCCAGTCATCACGAGGCAAAGAAAATCCCTAACCCCGCCGGGAATCGAACCCGGGAACCCAGGCGTGGGAAGCGAGAACGCTACCACACGACCACGAGCTGCGGACTGAAAGGAAAGGAATGCATAGACAAAACACATGAATTTTTTGAAGCTAATAATATTCATCAGATTGAAGAAGACCCAACAAAACAATTTCAAAGTAAAATTAAAGGACATATTAAGAATTCAAATTTCCTATTGACACAAAGTGAAAAGAGATAACTTACGTGCATGAATCCAAAACCACCACGTTTTAGAGCACAGCCACAAATACACAATGATGGAAATCCTATACGTCCTATGGTCAACTCTATAAATAGCCCAGCATACAAACAACCACAAAAACTGAATAACATATTGATGAAAAAATTATACATTTGAAGCAACATATTCCTTAGGAAACAGCTTGATACTAGCTCCCCAAGAGTCTCAGTTTATATCATGTGACATCACCAACCTTTACTCAAACATACCATAGAAGAAGCTGTAACAGTAATACAAAAGAACCGTATGAAACAGAAGGTACTTTCAACACAGAAATTGTCGAATTTATGGAACTCCTTCAGCCGACCCTATGTTACAACTACTTTACATTTAATGGCAACATATAAACAACCAGATGGTTTAGCAATGGGATCATGTTTTTCTGATACCACCGCCGACATATACATAAATCACTTAGAACAAAAATTATTTAACAGCCAAGAACCTTGACTAAGAAAAATTGAATTTTATGGGAGATATGTAGATGACGCACTGCTGTTAGTGAGAGGGGATCCAAAGACACCACAGAAATCCCAAATTACTTCAGTAATCTACACGAGAAAATCATATTTACAGTGGAACATGAACAAAATAAAAGCGTCAACTTTCCGGACCTAAATAATACAAGACACAACAGCACAAGCACATTCAAAAGCTATAGAAAAAACCCAGTGACCAACATCACAATCCCTGCACTCTCATGTCATCCAAATATCCATCAACAGGCAGGATACAGGTAAGTGCTACATAGGGCAATTAAAATAACATTGAACCAAGAAAACATGCAACGAGAAATAAACACACTGAAAAAGATTGCAGTTGCCAATGACCACAACGCTTCCATGGTTTACACAGTCCTAGACAAAGTGAAGAAAGATCCATGTGCAAACTGCACCACAGAAGAAAAACAGAAAAACGAATGTACGTCAATTATCCCATACACTGGCAATGTATCACAGAAGATTGCAAAGTAGTAGTAGTAGTAGTAGTAGTAGGCTCCTTAAGGGACTCGAAGCTCCCGTGCCAATCTCACGTGATTCCTCACAGATGCTCCTGTCTTGTGCTCCCTCTTGCCAGTTAATTATTCCCAATTTTTCGCGTGTTCAGTCAAGTTTCACATTTCATTACCCTGTTGATGGGTAGGCATTAATGGTCTTGGTTCATTTTCAACACTCCCACGATCTTCACAAAAAGTTTAGTTCAGTGAGAAAGTGGACCATAAAAGATACTCATACCACTGAATTTTAAACGGATTTTTTTCATGTAGTAGTTCGCACTTGAATGTACAGTTGTTGATCCTCATCAATCACAGTATCCAAGATTATTTATGATATGGCCCTGATAGATTCTGAAATTGGGAAGGGCAGTTAGCGATGGAGTGGAGTTTGCTGGTCTCCCATCGGGCGCCTACCCAGGTAGAGGATAGGGGAAATATCATCAGATATGTTGGGTACCAAGGAAATAAAATACTCGGGGTGGTCCAAAATCAGCACTGCTGACTTGTAGTAGGTAGAGGAATCTTCGAAGGCTAAGGAAGGAACACCCCTACAGAAAAATCCCAGTTCTCCAGGTTGGGGGTTATACGCAGGACCAATAACCCAGCTATGGAAAACTAATATTTCGAATACCTCACATATGCCTCGAATGAAGATTGCAAATATTATCAAAAATCACAAAGTAAAAATTGAGTTTTCTACACCTAATAAACTAGAACAAAAACTAATAGATAATATAAAGTGTAATCAAGATCCATATTCAGACTCTACAATATACAAGGTAACATGCCAGGAATGCTCCATATTCTACCTAGGACAAACAGGCCGAAATTTCAACTCCAGGTACACGGAGCACATTAAAGCCTAACAGACACACTACATCAGCCTTAGCAACACACATATAGAATACAGGACACCCATCTGGAAAAATAGAACAAAATGTCAAAGTACTCCAGTGACTAAATAAAAGACACAAAATGGATTTGCTCGATGAACTGGAGATATATTCACATTGCAGAAAATGTGAAGACAAATTTTTGAACGAAGAACTTGAAAGTGAATCAGTGAATTTCTTCAGATGTTTCGACAGCGCACTTAAATAAAAATAGTAATACATAGAAATAAGCACAACTGTAAAATCGATGTAAGTAAATTATGATCCAAATTGTTAAGATAAATAACCTGTGCACAAAAGCATATCATACTCTGTGGAAGACCAATAATGTTATCTCTGTTGACTACTTAAAGGAACATCTTTGTAACTGTTTATTATGTAAGATATTTTCGATATTGAAAGTGTACAGCAAGTTGTATGTGATGTTTAGTGTGTGTGAGAATCTGCACAAATGGACCAAAAGAAAACTGTATCACAGTTTCTTCTAAATTAAGCTACTAACTTTACCAAAAGATCGACAACTAACTAAAAATCGCGTTTTTATTATGTATTGGAGTAAAGTCAACGAAATGAAGCAGACTCTCACACATCAACAACATCACCTAGAAAAGGGATAACAAACACAAAAAACGCGTCATGTGAAAAGTAAAATAAAGAAAATCGTGACTGATAGCATAAGATTTATTTATAAACAAACCTGTTGCACACTTAATGTCACCACCCTTGCTTTTAATGTCATCGGAAGTAGTTTTCACTTTCCTATAAGCTAAGTCAGTCCTTCCGACAATCATTGCTTTTTCGATTTCTTCACAATTTTCATGCAGCAATTTCATCTTAGCTTACCTGCACATCCTATTTATTTCATTCCTATTCCTCAGTGACTTTTATTACTGTATTCCTGCGTTTCTCGGAGCATTTTTCTACTTCCTCCTGTTATTGATCAATTGAAGTATTTCTTCTGTCACCGATTGTTTCTTAGCAGCTACCTCCTTTGTAACTCTGTTTTCCTCCCCAACTTCTGTGATGCCGCTTTTTGGAGATGTCCATTCCTCTTTAACTGTACTCCCTACTGAGCTATTCCTTATTGCTGTATCTATAGCCTTAGAGGACTTCAAGCGTAGCTCGTCATTCCTTAGTACTTCAGTATCTCACTTCTCTGCGTATTGATTCTTACTGACTAATGTCTTAAACTTCGGCCTACTCTTCGTGACTACTATATTGTGATCTATGTCTGCTCCTAGGCACGCCTTACAATCCAGTATCTGATTTCGGAATCTCTGTCTGGCCATGATGTAATCTAACAGAAATCTTCCAGTATCACGCGGCCTTTTCTGAGTATACCTCCTCTTGTGATTCTTGAACATAGAATTCGCTATTACTAGCTGAAACTTGTTACATAACTTAACTAGTCTTCCTCCTCTCTCATTCCTTGACCCTAGCCCATATTCGGCTGTAACCTTTTCTTCTGCTCCCTCCCCTACAACTGCATTCCAGTTCCCCATGACTGTTAGATTTTCATCTCCCTCTAGGTATTGTATTATCCTTCCAATATCGTCATATACTTTCTCTACCTCTTCATCTTCAGCTTGCGACGTCGGCAGGTATACGTGAACTATCGTTGCCGGTGTAGGTTTGCCGCCGATTCTGATAAGACCAACCCTGTCACTGAACTGTTCACAGTAACACACCCTCTGCCCTACCTTCCTATTCATAACAAATCCTACTCCGGGGGTATACTATTTCCTGCTTTACCTATACTCATCTGACCTGAAGTGATTGTCTTCTTTCCGTTTCACTTCACTGACCCCTACTATATCTAGACTGCGTTTTTGCATTCCCCTTTTCAGATTTTTTAGTTTCGCTACCAGGTTCAAGTTTCTGACATTCCACGCCCCGACTCGTAGAACGTTTTTCTTTCGGACCCCTAGTATATCTAGACTGCGTTTTTGCATTTCCCTATTCAGATTTTTTGGTTTCGCTACCAGGTTCAAGTTTCTGACATTCCACGCCCCGACTCGTAGAACGTTTTTCTTTCGTCGATTATTCAGTCTTTTTCTCACGGCCACTCACAGAGATCCGAATGGGGGACTATTCCGGAACCTTTTGCCAATGGAGAGATCATCATGAGCCTTTTTCAATTTCTGGCCACATTTCCTTTGGATACACGTGGTTTCCATTGCCTTTTGCATTCCCATGGTTTGCTGTCTTTTCTGATAAGAATAACCCTATCACTTAACGGTTCATAGGAAAAAAACTGTCACCCTACCTCCCTACTCCGGGGTTGTACCATTTTCTGCTGCTAGTGATATTACCCTATACTCATCTGACCAGACATGCTTGTCTTCTTTCCATTTCACTTCACTGACCTCTACTATATCTAGACTGATTCTTTGCATTTCCCTTTTCGGATTGTCTGGTTTCCCTACCACGTTCGAACTTCTGACATTCCACTCCCCGACTCGTAGAACGTCATCCTTTCGTTCTTTTTCTCACGGTCTTCTCCCCCATGGCAGTCCCCTCTCAGAGATCCGAATAGGGGACTATTCCAGAAACTTTTGCCAATGGAGAGATCACCATGAGCCTTTTTCAGTTTCAGGCCACATTTCGTGTGGATACACGTGGTTTCCATTGTCTATTACATCCCCATGTCGTTGATCATTGCTGATTTCTCTCCCTTAGGGGCAGTTTCCCACCCCAAGAACAAAAGAGCGCCCTGAACCTGTCCTCTTCTCAGCCCTCTTTGACAAGACTTTTGGTAGACTGAGGGTGACTTCTTATGCCAGAAGTCTTCGGCCACCAAGACTGATTATTAATCGAAAGTTAAGCAGTGGCGGGATTAGAACCCAGACCGAAGACGTTTTGATTACTAATCAAATATGCTAACCCTAGACCACGGCTGCACTGCCCTCCTAGCAGATGACGTAGTGCTCAGGAAAAATAGACAACATATAGGTTTTTTTGGCATGGTCCCCAGGAATAAATGTATACTTGTATTGATCTATTGCGTCTTCCAGAATGACTCAGGGAATGGCGCTTAACCACTGCCAGTCGATGGAGTATAACTGTGTGTTGAATTCATCTCTCTGTATGCAGATCTAAGAAAAGGGCGACGCGTTGCTTCGGCTGTTAGTTGACGACGGATCCGACAGCTTGGCTGAGCTATTGACATTTTTAACCACCACTGAGATTATCCACTTGAGAAAGCTATTACCACCGTTGAACCATCTTCCTGGAGAGACAGCATAGCAACACATTCAATATCGTGGGAACAAAGCTTTGAACAGTTAGAGGGGCGCCAGCTACGGATTTGCTGACGTTAACGACCATGATAATGGTATCGCTACAACTTGCTTCAGCAGTATCAACGACCAGTGAAGATGACGCTTCAGTCGGTCAGTATCCCAGAGAAATTTTGACTTTGTATCTCTTATGTTAAGCCACTGAAATAATTCAGTGCTTTGCTCTCAGAGTGGCATATGCTATGTTAACAAACTGAATCCATCGTTAGAGAAGAAAAGTGAAGAACATGTCGCGGATGCTTCAGTATCACCTATCCTCTAGCATTCCATCTGACTTTCAGACCTGGGCGTATTCTGTGTTTGTGTAAAATATTTTGCAGCAATGTGGTGGTGGTTCTGTGACCTACTGAAGATCCCACGTAAATATCTGACAACAATGATCACGTCGCCGGACTCCCCTGAAAATGCAACAATGTTCTTCATACAAGTAAATCATGTATAATAAAACATCATAGTGTTCAGGGCAATTTCACTGTGACTGTATGCGTTGTAAACGAATCCCGTACGTACCTCTGAATGAAAATATCAATTTCTATTGCGACACTTAAAGAACTATATTTTTATTTTATTGCACTCACTAGATTACCTAACGCAAACCTTTTTCGTAGGGAAGACAGATATCGCAGACTAATTCACTGGCTTTCTCTCCACAGGCAACAATTCGAATCCCAGTGGTGAATAAAACTATGGACACAAATATTTGTCAACAAGATTAGGAGAGACGAAGGCATACAATTTATAATTACGAGCAGTTGTTTAAAACCAAAGATCTGCGTTGAGCGTCAAGAAGCGAAGCGATATCAGACTATTGATGTGACCTGTCCATATGATGGAAATATTTACATCGGGCACGCTCCTTGTGGTATTCAACAACAGTATTCTTTGTAAAGACACTAGGTTTGACACTCTCCTTTCCTTGCATTTCTTATTGATCCATCTCAACAAAAAGGTGACACATCAGTTCACAGTGACAGCCACTCAGACGGTACAGGCGCATACAGGACCTGCTTACGAGACTCATACTTACACTTACGAGATCAGAAGGACCCATCCGTCGTATCTGAGCCGGTCTCATGGATAACCACAAAAATGAATCTTAACTTTAGGAGCTGACGTGTAACTGCCCCAGATAAATAGTATTGTCGAGGTGTTGTTCGGTATTTGGTACACACCTAATTTTCTAAAGCTTGACTTTTCAGCTGTTCAGCATTCTAATAAATATTTCAGTAGATAGTTAACATTTTTATGCTATTAAAAGTTATTGCTTTTCTATAAAATTACTTTTCCTAATTACAAAAATTATTAATCTGAGATTAAAATAAACAGATACTAGGTTCTTCGTTTTCCTGTGGTATACGATATAACATTTTGCAAAAAGAAGATGACTTTTAGAGTATAGTAAAATTAGTACGTTCCATCATAAGATGTCCTCATGGATAGATGTGGTCAAGTATTAAAACCTTCCAAAAGTATAAAAACGAGAAGCAGGAAGTAAAAAGAATATGTTTTTATTTATGTAAGAAAGACACTTCATAAAACACAATTATGATAATAATTTTAGGCGAAAATATTGACTCACGACTTCTGTTGTAAAAATCAATCGTAAATGAAACTACAACAAAATGTATAAATGAGTCGATTGTAGAAAAATTATAAATTATATTGCAACAGTGGCTGCATGACTCAGTTATGTCTCAGTGGTGTCTGAATTATCCTTCAGTTCTTGGTTAGTCTACGTCACTGTGTACTCTGACTTTGTGTCTGTTTCGCGGCTTAAGAAAATAAAGCGAAAAGCGTGAAGCAAATCGTGCCGAGGTACTGGGCGAAACGAACCAGGTCCAGATCATCCTGCATCAAGATGAATACACATATCTATCTGAAGTGTCACATTTATTTTTCTTTAACATTTCGGATTCCACAGGCATGTGGTGTTAAAACATGCTTTTTGTATCTTGGAAATCATCTCTTAGTTTTATTTTCGTAAGTATATTAACGTAGAATAGATATTAGTAGGGGGGGGGGGGGAATCTAAGGGTCGACTAACGACTGACTCAGACACCAGTGGGAGAAAAACAAAGGCAGTCACAAAAGTCTACAATAACAGTTATTGTTTTACGCCAAGAATTAATTTGTGAACTTATTTATCAGATTTTAAACACCTTGATAGTCATAATTTAACATGTATTTATCGTCTGTATTAAGGAAAAATGTAAAAGTTTTCTAACCATAGCAGTGGGCTGCGGACAACTGCAAATTTCTTTTAATAGTCGTATATTACATGAACGTTTTAACGCATAAATAACACAGATTTTAAACCATAGTCTACTTTGTCAAAAAGTGAATGAAATTTTGATAAATAAAATCCCAAATCCGCATGCGCTTGTGGAAAAACGGAAAACTGTAAGTTTTGTTTTATTTAGTATTGCGGGTCATACACGCAGCAAAACAGCTAACACAGTCACAAGGACATTAAAAATGTATGAACAACGATTTTCCTGCGTGGGAGCAGTAGCAGCGTTTGTTGTGGGCAACCACAGAATGTTCTGTGATCGAGGGCGCCTGTACGTGCACACACAATTCGAAATGACCAGCTGGAAGTACACGCTGTATGGGAAAGTTAACCAATGCCTTAATTGATAAATAGGACAATTATAAGTCTAACATCGAATATAGTGCTATTCCTGGGAAGCTTCCCATTACGGCGTTTAAGTGACAGAGTGAATTCGAACTGGAATAACAGTAAGATTTACAAGCCTCTATGAGAAATAGTTTGAGTTCCACTTATGTACCCAAAATTTACTGCTTTTATTATTTTCACTAAGATCTCATATACATTAGTAAATTACATGTCTATGTATTCCAAAAGTATTATTCCTACGCACAGTGGTGAAATATGTGTATCGGGCCTTAAATGCCTTTTAGTTGTCATACCTAACTTTTTACATATGCTAAAGCGAAAGAACGTTTCACTAATACCAGCTTCGATTAAACTACTCGAAAGGTCTATTGTATTAATTCAGTAAACTCTCTGGCAAATTCCTTACATGAATTCTTATATTCGTCTTTTCCAGTTATAAGTACCACAAGGTAAGTTAATAGCTTATGCATAGTTTCTAATAATATCTCGTGAAATAAGTTGTTGTTTCAGTGATGTTGTTGAGAATGAGGAGCCATTAAAAGTGTTCTGTAAAGAGCGATCTTAATGAGGAAATTTTGAACTTTTAACCAATAAGACGTTCCGCATGATGATCAGGAATATCATTGTCTATATGGAATACAATATTCTGAGGCATGTAGACCCACCAGGCGCTTCAGTCCGGAACCGCGCTGTTGCTTCAGTCGCAGGTTCGAGTCCTGCCTTGGGCATGGATGTATGTGACGTCCTTAGGTCAGTTGGGTTTAAGTAGTTCTAAGTCTGGGGGACTGATGATCTCAGACTTGAAGTCCCATATTGCTTAGAGCTCTGAGCCAGACCCGCCAAGGTAGCCGAGATCGCTAATGCGCTGCTTCCAGGATTTGGGTAGGCGCGCCGACGCTGGATCGATTCCGCCCAGCGGATTTACGACGAGGGTCGGAGTGCCGGCCAGCCTGGATGTTGTTTTTAGGCGGTTTTCCACACCCAAATAGGTGAATACGGGGCTGGTCCCCATGTACCGCCTCAGTAAGACGACTCGCAGACATTTGCAATACGTTTGCACTATTTCACGATTTACACTTGACGCAGACAGCTGGGTTACACTTATTCCGTCCTGGGGGCTACGGGATGGTGTCAGGAAGGTCATTTGGCCACCCTCTGCATCTAACACTGCCAAATCCGCAATAATAAGGCCGACTCCACGTGACGTGAGACTGAGGCCCCAAGAAAGAAAGAAAGAAAGAAATACTGAGGCATGTAATCTGTCATACTGGCGTACGTTTCTGAATCCGAAAATATGTAAAAGAGGATTACTGTAGTTAATCTGCAGTTCACTGGAACCTTCAGTACAGTAATTCTATGAACACTGAGTTCTTCAGGGACTGGCCACGTAATGATACCGATATTGTGTAGGTAATATGAACATGACGTACAAGTTCTTCAGAAGGGGCTATAAATTTACTGAGGTTCACGGAAGTTCAGGATATTCATACGCCAATTCATTATGGAAGATGAATGCACTGCACAGTACTTGGAGGTAAGATTGCACAAGTGAAAAGATTTTAGGCGTTTACTTAATGGAAGAGGAGCTCAAAGCGGCACAGGATGTTTTAATAAAAGACTTATTTCCATAGATCAATTATAAATTGTTACCTGCTACAAAGCAGTACTGAGTTGTCCCAAGTTACTAAGAAATGCAATAGATAAGTAGTTAAGACACGGAGGATGAAGAGGTTAGTAGCCACTCTTCCACCCAGGCGAGAGATTTTTTATGTACAAGAAAGTTAATGAACAAAAGAGTGCGGAGGCAGTGAGACGAAGTACTACGCTACACTCCCTCTACCAACATCCAAATGTCTTCACTTTCAAATGATAGTGCACAGCAATCAGTCGACCTTTTCCTTCAAGTTTTATTGGGTAAATCTAGATTTCGGCTCGTGCCTAGCCATTATCAATGCTAAAAAATACAAGAAGTACATAGGCAGACGAAGCTGCAACTCGTGGCATAACTTATATTGCTAATACATTAGATTACATACCACTATGCGTGTCCTAGTATGTCAGTCCTCTGTTGTTCGGACTTTTGTCACAATTCGTTCAAGACTACTGTACAGCAAAGGCAGGCTTTACAGAGAACACGTCGGTTGACTGTATAGCGCCTTCTATACGATCTACGTAACATATAACACTCAACGAAAAGCAACTATGGTCTCTCGTAAAAAACTTGAAATTTGCATAGCAATAACACAAAATAAAACACCAGTAAAATTATTTACGTTCCTATCTGACTTATTGGCACATTTAACAGCAAAAATACAAAAAATAAAAATTCCAGATTCACTCCTTGTGTGCCCGAAGTTTTATTATTCTTTAAACACATATGTAATGTCAGACGGGAAAAACTCTTTTAAAAAGTATTTACAAAACACAAAGAGGCATATCCTCTATGCTGCAACTGTTAGAACTGATTTGATTGAAATGTTTTTATGTTTTGTACTATTTTTCGCTTTATTAAAAATCATCGCGACAGGTATGTAGTTTCTCTTCTTCACTGAATAGCTCATAGATGGCACCATATGTCGGGAAGATGGAGCGCTGGTGTGACTTGCCGTTCCGTTACAGGTGTAGAAAGTACAGATTTTAGTTATAAATACAATAAAACCAATATACGGAACTGCTGTTATTAACAATGTAAATGCATCTAAAGTAACGTACCATGGAGAAAGTTATATAAGTTCAATGTTATAATCATTGTACGTATACAGTATTATGTTAATGGCTGCTTCATACTGGCAAGACGGCAGTAGCCATTTCGTATCGCCAGGGTCAAACCCTTCGTTGCTTCTCGACAAGTAGTTTTCGAACAGTCGCTAAAACTGTGCATTTTTGAAAATGTCCTGATCGTTAATCAAGCAGCAGTTAACATTTTTGTGATGACAAAGGATCCCCCGCTCTTCTAGGAGGTCAAGGAACTTGCCTTTCTCACAGTTATGCAGCAATCTCACATTAGTTGTCCAAGTCGGCAAC
Organism: Schistocerca americana; assembly: GCF_021461395.2. Taxonomy (NCBI): domain Eukaryota; kingdom Metazoa; phylum Arthropoda; class Insecta; order Orthoptera; family Acrididae; genus Schistocerca; species Schistocerca americana. The sequence continues at coordinate 263,882,702 of NC_060122.1, read as the reverse complement.
TTATGTTTCATTGTAAGCAAATAAGCAGCTATACTTGAATTCCCCATCGTATCTTTTCTGCCCAACGTGACGTTTTCTCCAAACTTAACTTCCTGCGTCCTTCCCGTTTGGCCAACGTAACAGGGCCTACAGCCCGGGAATCAGTTTTATAAACTCCAGAAGCATGAAACAGGTTCTTTGTATCTACAATATGTTGTAAAATATATCATAAGTTATTTTTGGTTCCAAGAGACACTGTAACATTGTACTTTCTGAAGGCACTTGCAATCCTTGTATTCTTTTTTTAAGGTAAACAAACAAACTTAGAATCCATATTGTATATACTACCTACAAAGTCATGTGGATAGTTATTCACTTTTACGAACAACCGATTGATAGCATAATAGATATATGCCTTCTTATGTTGACCTGGGTCGTTTGCCGTAAAATCGACAATACCGTCAGGACAAGTCTCTTTGCGCATGATATTAAATATATACCCGGCATTTTCATTCCGAACTGATAGTAATTGATCTATTTGTTTCAATAACACATGTAAATTTAATCGTTTGATGCAAGTTATTAAAAGTGGCTACTATATTGTTGATGACATCATCGTTAACAGCATCGTGCCATCTACGTACCTAACGTGGTACACAATTTTCTCTCCCAATGATGTATTTTCAGAAAGAATCAGTTTTCTAGACATGTGATAAATATGTCAGCTCCCCATACTCAGACTGTCTTTTTGGGAATAAGTGTCTCCATTAAATTTAAAGAAGTTAAATTTCAAAATGATGGTAAGTAACCAAAGGAATTCATCTATTTCTCCCTTACAAAGCTTGTTTAGTTCCATTAAATTTCGCAGAATTACCTGCACAGTTTTGTCAATAGGTATTTTTGTGTTAAGTTGACAAATTTCATTCATCAGTTATTGGTGAATTTTTGATTTTATTGGCATGTTGGAAACTACTTTTAATAAAAAATTGGTTATAGAACTTATAATGGGTTTTAAGAAACCGCAGGCATTTTCCAGGTACTTTATAAAAAAGACAGCTATTACCATCCACCACAGGGAGTATCGGATAGCAGTCTTTGTGTACCTTTATTTGTGCCGTAAGTGGGAGCCAGGGGATTCATAACCTTTAGCCTCTGTACCATCCTTGGTGATATTATTTCACCGCACGTTTTTTACTGATCAACTGATCAAGCCATTTCTTCTGAGCTTCGTAAGTTATATCCTTAGCGATTTTATTAATATTATTATCTTCAAGGAATTTTAGTGTCTTAGCAGTATAGACATCTTTTGCAACGATCACAATAGTCCGCCCTAGCAACTATGGCGTCGCTTTTAGAAAGCATATAATTAATACTTGCAACGACTCTCTTCTCCATTGTAGAACTGGGGAAAGGTTTATTTACCTCGTTCATAATAATATTATTAATCGCTAAACAAATCTTATTCTGATCATGTTTTGCTACTTTCAGTGAATCAGTAGCATACTTAGTATGTCCTACCGTGTCTTTTATAGCCTTGCGATCCACTTTCCTATTTACATTATACTTCATACCCTTACTAAGCATTTCCACTTCACTCTGACCAAAAACAATGTTAGTAGAATTCAACATTCTCGGGAAGAAGTCAAGCTTTGATACACAATCATCAGTAATCACTGTTGCCTTATTTTTCAACCTCATAATCTTATTATGATGTCTTTGCTTCACTTTATGCTCCACGTTATCTGCCGTGTTCCTAACACCCACACCACTCAGTACTGTGTTGAGGTTAAAGACGAAAATACACTGGCAAGCAAAAAATTTGACCCTATCACTGATCACTTGCTTTTTCACAAACAGAGCCCTAATCTCATTTCTCGTCATGACCACTTCAAAATGGTTCAAATGGCTCTGAGCACTATGGGACTCAGCTGCTGTGGTCATCAGTCCCCTAGAACTTAGAACTACTTAAACCTAACTAACCTAAGGACATCACACACATCCATGCCCGAGGCAGGATTCGAACCTGCGACCGTAGCGGTCGCACGGTTCCGGACTGCGCGCCTAGAACCACGAGACCACCGCGGCCGGCTGACCCCTTCACATTTACGCCAACATCATACCATTAGACTGCTTGTGTTGTTGATGTGGAACTGTGGCTGTACGTATTTTGGCGTGAGCTTTTTACAAATACACATTTTATTGAGTGATATATGCTGGATTGTGACCGACAGCTTTATCTTGTGTTTCTTGTACCTATAAACTGCAGTACTGGCCCAGATTGGCCGAATCTCGATCAAGCTACTTCACCTGGACTCCCACCTCCTTGTGATCTAACACAAAGCCCACGACAGACCCCACCTCCTGAAACTCCTGTCCAGCTGGACATGGGAATTGCATTCTTTCGCCATCCTTCACACCTAAAAATTAACTGTCCAAACTGTGGGACCTGTTACGTTGGCCAAACAGGAAGGAGGTTGGAAATTAGGTTTGAGGAATATGTCACATTGGGTAGAAAAGATACCATGGAGAAATCGTGTATGGCTGTTCATTTATTTACAAGAAAACGTACGTTGCTGACTTTGACATCTAATGTGAGGTCGCTGCTAAGTGTGAGAAGGGGAGATTCCTCGACCTCCTAGTGAAGTGGGAGATCTTTTGCAATCACAAATATCTTAACTACAACCTGGTTAATGATCAGGTCATCATGAAAAGTGCATAGTTTTGGGAATTGTTTGAAAACTGATTGCTGGGAAGCAATGAATTATTTGACCCATCGGTTTTGAAATAGAACCATTTTTACCTTTATTGTGATTTCATTTTCCTGCATCATATGGGCAGGGGACGGCTGGCAGCGTCACAATCCGCCGTTCTTCAGCCAAGTGTCATTTGAGTTGAAAAAGAGGCAACTATGCATATAAAAGGCTACAAAAATAGAGAGTGGAGGACTAGTTTGATGTTGCATATGTTGATGGGTTATGTCTGAGTGGTTAACTGTTCCAAGGGCGAGTGGTGGGACAAATGTATCAGTGCATTCAAGGATGGTGGGGGAGAGGGAGTAACCAAAGTGGGGATCATCAGAAATGGAGAAGACCTTGGAGATGTGGAAAGTCAAATGATTAGCCTTACTGAGGTATCAGGGATGGAATGGTTGTCATGGAGAAGAGGGTAGTGCAGGGCAGGATGGATACCAGTAATGCAGTGGAAGGGAGACCCATACTTGGAGGAGTTGACAGGGAGGATGGATTAGAGGCGTGTGCATGTCTGGCGCTAGTCCCAGCGTTTGACATGAGGAGGTTTCAAATGTGTCATTGTAATTGCCAGTGGTGAAGGAGTGTATCCTGGTCAAGGGTGCAGAGGATCTAGGGGTAGAGCCTATGGGATTCATGGAGAAGAAGGATGGCCTGTGGAGGAAGTGTAGGGCAATGAAGGTGGATGGGTTTGATAGGAGTGTGGGCCTCCACAGCATCAGTGATGGTCATCTGGGAGAAGGAAGAGGCATGGGTGATGTCAATAAGATAGGGAAAGGTAAGAAAGGTAAGGGGTGACATTCGAGCTGTGAGGCAATGGATTCCCAGTAGGCATCCCAGTCAGTGCCGCAGTAGTCATGGATGGACTTCCAAACGGCAGCAGGGCTGGGGCAGGAGGCAGACAATGTTTGGAGGAGATGGTGAGAAGGACGGGGAGGTGGTCACTACCAACGGGTCGAGGAAATCTGCAGTGACAAGAGCAGTGAGGTTGGGGGAAGCAAAGATGACATCCGGGGTGGAGTTATTTTCAGGATGGGTGTGCTGTGGGAGAGGAGTGAGGTCACCGCAGAGGGTGGCAAGGAACTGATGCCACTGCTGAATGGTGAAAGTGTCATGGCTGTGGATGTTGAGGTTGGCAGCACTCACATAGGAGGACACGGTATGATCAACATAGAAAATGAAGTCATAGGGGAGAGGAACTGTGGACGAACATAGATAGCAGCACAGGTGATGGTGAGGGAGGGAAAAAAGATACTGAGGAGAAGGTGTTCTGACATGTCATTGAGCATGGATTGTGGCTGCACAGGGATGTGCTTGAAGTGGTCAATAGCAACCCTGCCTCATACAAGAGGAAGGGGGTTGTTGATGCAGTGAAGGAGATAGGGAGAGGTGTGGAAAACATGGTGAGGTTGGAGGCAGGTTTCTTTAAGGATGAAGGAGTCGACCTGGTGCTGGGACAGGGTATGCATTAAGAGATATTTGTTGGCAGGGAGGGAACGAATTTTTAGGCATGTTGATGGACCAGACGGTGGGAGGGGGGAGGGAGCAGAGGGGGAGGAGAGAGGGGCTTAAATGAGGGTTTATAGGCAGATGAAAGTAAAGAGGACCTTTTTTTGGGGGTTGGTGGCGTAGGTATTCAAATGAAGATGTGGCAGGTGGCCAGGGAGATCAGCTGGAGGGTGTGGGGCGCTGGAAGGGGTGGATATTCTGGAGGATGATGGTCAGGGACCAGATGATCTCCTAACCCATAGGGGGACAGCAGAGGGAATTGCTGGGGTGGGTGGGCTAGTCTATGGGCTGAATGGGGACAGTGATCTCAGTTGTTGGGAGGAGGTTTGGCTTTGAATTGGATGAGTAGGTGGTGTGGGGTCCAATGGAGGTGTTACAGGAAGGAGGAGAGGTGAGTTTGAGGAAGTGGGAGGCTTTACAGTCGGGGTAGGGGGGAATTTTGCAGCCTTGGGTGAGATGGTCATTGCAGCGGAGACAGCGTTGGCATTGACAGGATTGAGGAGGGGAACAGGATGGGTCAACAGGGTGGCAATGGTAGAAAATCAGGGCTCTGAGTGAGGAAGTGATCTATGGAAGACATGGATTTGGTAAATACAAGAATGAGGAAGGTAGGGCCAGAGTTGTTGTAGATAAGGTAGGCGAGCAGATTTCCAGGGTAGGGTGGGCATTCAGTTATGTCAACACTTCTGCCTCCATGACTGCATGCCTGAGTTTTGTCATCATAGCGGCGAGAGTTGGCACAAGATGAGGGGTTGAGGCTGGTGAGGAGAGGAGGAGGTAAGGATAGGGGAGAGGGATGCATGTGGGCCAAAGGTGATGAAGGGGAAGTACCCAGAGGAGATCAGTGTGGAAAGAGAGAGAGGGGGATTTAATGAGGATAGAGTCTCTGTAAAGGACGAGAGGGAAATGGAGGCACTAGTGATGTGCTTACAGATTTCGAGAGTGAGGGTGCAAACATCTAGGAATCTACGTTCAGGGTTTGCTAGGACAAAGGGTTACAGGGCCGGGGCTGTGGATGTGGGAGGAGGGGTGGGATCAGAAGGAAGATGGGCAGGTGGTGGCTTTTTGGAGGAGGGGGTTAGAGGCGAGGTCGCCACTACAGCATTTAGGAGGCTTTTTGGTGAGGGTGGCCTGGGAGGAGGGGTGAGGGACTGGTAGGATTGGGATTTGGTGGGAGGCAGGCCCCCTCGTGTGAGGGTGGAGGCAATATAAATGGAGGTTGGGTGCTCTGTGGTAGCGACTGTGGCGCAGCAGGCAGTGAGTCTAGCGGGGGGAGCAGAAGTAGTCGTAGGAAGGCGATTTCAGGGTGGGGGAAAGTCTTCCGTACAGGTGGTAGCACTGAGAGGGGTTGGGGGGAGCAGGAGCAGGAGCAGGAGCAGGCACAGGAGCATACACATGGGTATGAGACTGTGAGGATGAGAGTAGGAGTAGATGGAGGAATCATAGAGGAGGCACTCCAGGAGGTAATGGTGGGAGCAGCAGAAGGGGAAGTGTACATGACAGTGACAGTGGTGGTGTCCATGGTGGACTGTGCTGTGTACCAGTGACAGGTGTCACCAAAGTGTGGAAAAAAAAGATAGATGATGTGGTGGTGGTGGTGGTGATGGTGGTGCCTTTTTATCCTTTATTGAGTTTCGATTCCCCCCAAAGGGGGTGGACTGGCAGCAGCTTTGTATGCTACTCTTCAGCCTACAGAATTTTTAAAACAGAAAGAAGATAATAAATAACAAAAGCAAGTGATGAAAATGGTGACTTAAATTCAAAATTGGCGGAAAATTGTGGAAATTAAAACATAAAACAAAGGGTTGGCGATGCTAATAAACTACACAGGCAGCAGACAGGTAAAATAGTAGACAGGCCATTAAAAAAACACGGCGATAGTCTGATTTCTGTTCGCAAGAGATATAAAAATCACACCCAGCGACAGTATGATTTCTGTTCACAAGACTTTGGAAAAGACGCACAACACTTAACACTTACTGAAAACACTGCACTAAAAAGTGGGCACGAAGATGACACACCACAGATAAGGGTAGATGGGGGGGGGGGGGGGGACCTGGACAGATGAGGGGAAAAAAGGGGAGAAGGAGAGGAAAAACGAAGTGGGGGGAGGAGCCAATGGAGGGAGAGAACTCATAGCGGAGGGCAGGGCAGACACAACAGGGAGTAGGGAGAAGCAGAGGAGGGGAAAGCAAAAGCACTTGAGGGAGAGAAGGGAGGCATAGAGAGGGTAGGCAGGGAGAAAAACAGGATGGAAGGGGTGGGGGAGAGGGAGCCCAGGATAAGGACATAGGAATGGGGAGGAGGTGAGGATCAGAGTTGATAGGAGCGATAAATGGAGGAAGAGAAGGCATCAACTGGGAGGGGGAGTCAACGGAAGCCACCTTGGGAAAGGAGATGAAGGATGTAGAGGTGGAGGATATGGGGCACACAACAGTGAAGGCGTGGCAGATGGTGATGAGGGGGATCAAGACAGTGGGAGGTGTAAAGGATACGGTTATCTTCGAGGAAAAGGAGCACGTGGGGGAAAGGAATTAGGTTGTAGAGGATCCATGTGGGGGACAGGAGAGGTATATGGAAGGCGAGGTGGAGTGCATGGTGGATCTGGAGGGAGGTGAATATCCAGGCAGGACTGGCATAACAGAGGATGGGACAGATTAAGGATTTGTTTGTGTGGAGGATGGCCAGAGAGGAGTTTGAGGAGTCGGAGGTGGTTGTGGGCTTTCGATTGGATGGAGCAGAGATGAGGGATCCAGGTGAGGTGACGGTCAGTGGTGAGGCCAAGGTAGGTGAGGGTGTGGGAGAGGCGGACAGGACGGGCGTGGATGTAAGGGAGAAGTGGTGGTGCCTGCTGTCTTGCCATTAAGTAGCAGCCATTAACATAATACTGTACAAGTATGATGGGTAGAACATTGAATTTACGGAACTTTCTCCTAGGCGTTTTACTTTAGATGCATGTACATTGTTAGTAACAGCAATTCCGCATGTTGATTTTATTGTATTTATAATTAAAATCAGTTTGAAGTGCCACAGAACGGCACACAACGGCAATTCACACCAGCTATCCATCTTGCTGACATTTGACGCCATCTGTGATCTATTTAGTAAATAAGAGGAACCAGATACCTGTCACAATTATTAAATTAATTGAAAAATAGTGCAAAAGATAAAAACATTTAAATCAAATTAATTCTAATAGTCTCAGCGTACAGCATGTGCCTCTTTGTATTGTGTAAATATTTTTTAAAATATTGTTACCAATCTGAGGTTACATATGTGTTTTAAAGAGTAACAAAAAATTGTCTTACAAGGCGTGAATCTGGATTTTTCATGTTTTGTATGTTTACTGTTATATGTGCCAATAAGTTAGATAGGAACGTAAATAATTTGACCGGTGTTTTTTTTTTCTTTGAATGTTATATGTTATGAAGTTCATACTGAGGGTGCCATACAGTCAACCGACATGTTCTCCGTAAAGCCTACCTTCATTATATTATAGTCTTGAACGAAATGTGACCAAAGCCCGAACAACAGGGGACTCACGTACTAGGACATGCATTGATACTATGAAATAGTGGTATGTAATCTAATGTATTAGCCATATAAGTTATGCCACGAGTTGTAGCTTCGCCTGCTTATGTACTTCTTGTATTTTTTAGCATTGATAATGGTTAGGCGCGATCCAAAATCTAGATTTGCCTCATAAAAGCTGAAAGAAAAGGACGACTGATTGCTGTGCTCTATTATTTGAAAACAATAACACAATCTTTGAGTGCACCCCTAATTGAAGGTACATTGTTGTCTTTACTTTGTTGCGCCCTCGGCACTCATTTGATACCAGGCTGAGTGAACCTGGCGTCATACTGGAGGGGAACGAAGAAAATAGCCACTCCTACTCGGGACTGAACCTGGGACCTCCACATCTGGAGTCTAGTACTTTACCTGTTAGGCAACTATAGCTACGAGTCGGTGTGATATAGGGTAAATTTGTGTATGATCAGGACTCTGACCAAGATATCCTGATTCAGCATTAGACTATCTGAGCACGCCTGCAGGCTTACTCCAGCTTTCATAGCAACTGATATTTCCACAGGCGATTCCGAACATTATCATCATATTTTCTACCAAGGAATATGTGGAATAGCACTGGGACGAAGGAGTCAGTGGAGGATTGTGGATTTCCCAACCACAAGTCTTGTCTTAAATAAACGTGACTAGGATCAGAAACGGCTTAGGCCGTAGTATACGGCCCCGTATCTAGGATGGACCTTTACACAACGACCAACACGCAACGAGCGGAAGCTGGCTGAAAATACGCAAAATTACATTCAAGTGAGCATTCCGACGAGTCGCCCAGACTGTAGTAAAACACAGGATTACACTGATTAAAGTTTAATGTATTAACATTGCTAACGTCTGTAGAAAAGCATCAGACGATCAATACCAACTTCAGCAAGTCTAACACGCTCATAACGAATACGTTCATGACCAGTACTAATTCTATGCTCAAATACTTCACAGTAATAACAGAAACATAAATGTGTCTTAAGTTTTGTGGGCGGCAACGAGTTTCAACGCCGCTTCCGAACACGAAGACGACATTTTACTCCGTCTTTCTCAGTCCACCAAGCCTACATGACAAGTCAGTGCCACCAAATCTCCGCTAGCTGTGAACAATATCAAGTCTCCCGGGGAAGAGAGAAAAATTCTGAGCAGACATGTTCTGTTAGGTCATCATTTCTTTAAGAAACACCATCCAACAATGGGTGGTCACCCTTCCACTCTGTCTACTTTTTCAATCACTTCTTACTATTTGCTTCTATTAACACTAGGACCGCCGAGTGGTTAATTTGACCACTTTTTAAATTTTTAAATGTTATTATTCGGTCAATTTCTAATCTATGCTGTTGTGAGTTAATGAAATGTTTATGTAGATCATATAAATAGTCCAATATTTATTTTATCTTCATTAGTTTTCTTTGAATGACCACTTATACTTAAAATCGCCAAGTGGTCACTTTGAACACATTACATGTATATTTGAAAACAGATTATTTAAAGATTGTTGTGCGTCACTCACCGGATTTATTCTTAGCACTCGTCAACAATGTACTAAATATGATGGTTACTGAAGTTTATCCGCATTGTTTGAATTTAAAAGCTCAACAATGCAATATGTCATTTATTGTTTGCTATTGGGTTTCGCATAAAGAAGACTTATTATTTGAGTACTGGTCTCAGAGCAGTAGACATGGCTCAGATGTCACAGCGATACAAAACACGGCCACGG